>NC_142869.1:154764500-155066000 GCF_051225735.1 Oryctolagus cuniculus | reverse complement strand
CTGTGACAGCTGCATCCTTTATGGGTGCTGGTTCGTGTCCTGGTGGCTCCATTTACTATCCAGCTTCTTGCTAATGGCCCAGGACAATCAGCAGGAGATGGCCCAGGTGTTTGGGCCCATGCATTTTGGGAGACCAGGATGAAGTTCTAGGCTTTTGGCTTCAGCTTGAATCAGCTCTGGCCATTATAGCCACTTTGAGAGTGAACCAGCAGATGGAAGATATTTCTCTCTGTCTCTCCCTCTCCGTTACTGTGACATTCCAATGAATAAATAAATCTGAGAGAGAGAGAGAGAGAGAGAGAGAGAGAGAGAGAGAATAGCTATTATCAAAAAAGATAAAGTAACAAATAGTGGTGAGGATATAGGGAAAGGGGAACTCTTTCACATTTTTTGGTGGGAGTGTAAATTAATGCAGCTACTGTGAAAAACAGTATAGAAATTTATTTTCAAACTAGAAATAGACTTCCCTTATGATCCAGCAAGCCAGCTACTGGGTATGAACCCAAAAGACATGAACACATTGTATCTGTTAACAAGGTATCCTCACCACTTTGTTTATAGCACCATTATTCACAAACCAAAACATGAAATCAACCAAGGCATCCTTCATCAGTTGAATGGATAAAGAAAATGTGATACACACACACACACACACACACACACTATAATATTATCTAGCAAGAAAATAATGAAGTTCTACCATTTGAATCAAAGTGGAAGCTACTGGGGGCATAATGTTGAGTGAAATAAACCAGACACAGAAAGACAAATACCACATGTTCTCTGTTATATGTGGGAGCTAAAATTAAATAAAGAAAAAAAAAGAAAGAAATGCCCGAATATGTCAGTGCTTCTGTAAATATGGTTTGTCAAATTTTGTTTTATATATTTACCAGACCAATGGTTAAAAATGATTTACTGCTATAGCAGTAATGATCTGTGATCATTTTAAAATATACTGTGTATGAGTGAAAAAGTGGTTTAAAATGTAAGTTTTGATATATCCAGCTGTGTCAATCACCAAAAGGCACTAAAAATGAACGATAAATGGCTAAATGTTTCCCCTTTAAGATTCAGTTCAATGTTTACAGTAAAAAATATAAATGTGGGTAAAGAGGGTTCCATATGGAAAAAACGACACTTCCATTGGCAAATATTTATGAACAAAGTCACTCAGAAGCAACATATACTCCAAGATTCAAATTGAATCCAACTGTGTTAATTTGCAAATTTTTTCCTAGATAATTTTAGTGCAGATATTCCATAAATTTTCTATATATTTTATATAAATTTATATATAATTTATATTTGATAGATATATTTGTACATGCATTTAGAATGAATATTATTGTGTTTCTTTGCAGTTGGCTTTAATTAAAGCTGCACCAGAATTTTTACCAGGTATGCTACCATTCTCCCTCTATCAGGTTTGGCAGAGGGTAGAAAAATGCAAAGATATATAGCTTATTTCATATAGAAGGAAATCAGTGGGCTCTGGTCGAGGCTTCTCATAATAGCTAAACATTAAATAATTTTTATTAATTATATCACAGCTCACAAAGCAAATTGGATAGCAAAAGTTAATGTATTGTTCTAAGGCATTGTTTTCAGTAATTGGTAGCATAACTATCAAAACACATTTAACTGATAATTTTATTCAAAAGAAACTACTTTCATTAAATGCAACTTCTGATTTCATGAAATCTAATTTTCCACTATGACATCTTTTCTGACCATCTACTGACCCCCTACATAAATTGTTATGTGTTTCTGGGTATAGAAAAAAACATATTCCTTGCTCCTCCTCCCCCCATTACACTCATGTACCTTTATTTTTCCTCATACAAGGTCATGAATCTGCTCCTCTAGTTATTTAAAGCTTCTCAGTTTAAGCCCCTTAATTGGTATTCTCTCTAATTTGTGCCAAATATCACAATGTAAGCTGTTTTATGCTGTGTGCTCATTGTAATGGTGTAGATTTTTATATCTGAGTTTTAGTCACCTACATTCTAGATATAAATTACTAATGATAATTCTCTATGTCTTCACTTGACTGAATTAGAACTCTATGAAGAGTGTCCTCGGACATTTTAAAAAACATGAATCTATTTATTAAAAAAAAGGGTGACAGAGAGGTAGAGACAGGTAGAAGAGGGTCTTTTATCTTCTGGTTTACTCCTCAGTTGGCTGCAACAGTTGGAGCTGGGCCATTACACAGCCAGGAACCAGCAACTCCAACTGCATGTAGTACACGGGTGGTAGGAAAACAAGTATTTACATAATCACCTCTCCCTCTCAGATTTTTTTTTTTTTTTTTGGCAGGCAGAGTGGACAGTGAGAGAGAGAGACAGAGAGAAAGGCCTTCCTTTGCCGTTGGTTCACCCTCCAATGGCCGCCGCGGCCGGCGTGCTGCGCTGATCCGATGGCGGGAGCCAGGAGCCAGGTGCTTTTCCTGGTCTCCCATGGGGTGCAGGGCCCAAGCACTTGGGCCATCCTCCACTGCACTCCCTGGCCACAGCAGAGAGCTGGCCTGGAAGAGGGGCAACCGGGACAGAATCCGGCGCCCCGACCGGGACTAGAACCTGGTGTGCCGGCGCCGCTAGGCGGAGGATTAGCCTATTGAGCCGTGGCGCCGGCTTCTCCCTCTCAGATGTATTAGCAGAAGCTGGATTGGAAGGGAAGCAGCTAGGACTCTATACCAGGCACTCAGATATGGGATGTGAGCATCCAACAAGGTGGTTTAACCCTCTGTGCCACAACATCCACCCCGATTTGACATTTTATTACTAGAAGAGCTAAGCACTTCTAACATAACTAGCACATAGTAAGAATTTAAGCAAAGTAAGCTCCTTCATTACTGAAGTCAAATAATGTTTATAGTATATACACACTATTAAAACCAGTAGAAATCAAAACATAAACACATAATTTGAACATGATTTTCTCTGGAATTCATGCAGGACTTTCAACTCCAAAGTCATAAGTTAATTGTACTAAGAGCAGAGAAATTAGATTCAATTATGATAATCAAGAGGTGGTTCATAGTGAGGGTTTATGATCATGGAGGATTTACGTGGAAAGAAATTCTCCAAAAAACGTTTGGTTATAAAAACTTCAATTGAGACCAATTGTGTTCTCTGTTTTCTGAATTACCACGTGGTCCTTCCTTTGTGAATGTTCTGCCACTGCCCCACTCACCAGAAACTCAACCAGTGCAGCCAGATAATATTAGACTTGGACCTCCAAAACTGTGAGATTAATAATCCTTTTCTCCTAAGAAAATTATATGTCTCTGTGTTTCATTATAATAACATAAGCCTGAATAATACAGTGTTAAATATCGTAGATTTCTCTTAAAGAATGTGTTTGTGTCACTGATTTAAAATATAGTAACTGTTTCTTTAGATACACCTTTTCTGACTATGCATATGGCTCTTCACAATTCACATGAGATAAATATTGAATTATCAGGCAAAATTTTATCAATCAGATTCTAGAATGGGATATTTGTACCCATGAGAGTATGTAAAAGCATCTCATTCAAGTGGCCAAAAATTAAATGTTATTTTGACTACTAAAGTAAGATTTCCTATTACATTTTTTGTTTTATCCTCCATGTTAATCAATAAATGTGGTTTCTGCTGGAAAATAAATTATCATCACATTATTTTCATTGCAAATAGTTATGGGAGGAAAATAGACAAAGAGGATTCACATAATTTAATATACAGGTCTATAGCAAATAGTATTACTGTTTTACTAACTTATCATTCATATAAATATAGACAAATGTAAATAAATGATAAAGAAAAAATAAATAATGTTGTCCTTCAGGAAGAAATTCCATATTGTACATAAAGTTATTTTATTTAAAATAAAAATAATACTTCTTTTTAAATATTTATTTATTTATTTGAAAAGCAGATGGCAGAGAGAGAGCGAGAAAGATCCTGCATACCCTTTTTCTTTCTCCCAATGCCCAGGGATATGCCATACCAGGGGCCAGGAACCCATATAATTGAACCATTATATGCCTCCTGATTCATTAGCAGGAAACTGGATCAAATCACTGTGGAGTATCGGCAATTTAAACCAGGCAGTCCAATCAGAGATGTGGGGGCCTAAAGCAGTGGTCCATCTCCTAAGTCAAACACCTACCTTTCATATTCTTAATTTCAACATAATGTTAATTTTACTAAAATATAATTCCCTTTTTGGAAAAAGGTTTCAGATTTGTATCTACTTAATGGCATGAGTATTATTTTCATTTTCCAAGCTGTTATGAAGTCACTGAATTCATTCCCAAAATTTAACTTCAGTTAATATTGAGTAGCATTGGTGTCTTGCTGTTTTCATTAAAGTACTTAATGCTCTTGTTGTACTTCCTGAGGCGTGTACTCACATCCATATGCATCAGAACAGCATGTGGGAGAGATATTGACAGTATGGTTACTTTAAGTTTAGCATTTCTTGTAGTGTTTTCTATGTTTTTGCAATGAGTGGATCCTGGAAATGATTTATGAGTCATGCACAAGTTGGCTTAGTGTTGAAATTACTGCTGCAAAAATTCCCAGTCTGGCTTGTTTGCTGTTATTGTCAGAACTTGTGAGTTCATGATTGCAATGGAATTGAAATTAAATATAATTCACTTTTTTAATGCTTTCAGCACAGCGGCACTTCATCAGTGACTTCACTTTCCATGATTTTAGTTATACGTAGTAGACTGCGTGTGAAAATATTACATAGAAAATGCCAGACAGATACAATTCACACTGTGCTGAGTAGATGTCATGCTCTCTTATGCTTTCTTACCCTGCCCTGGCTATGATGGGAAACATTTTTATTTTTCATCCAGCGCATCAATCCTGTGTCTGCTACCTGTCCATTAGTCACTTAAAAGCCTCCTCCATTATCAGATTCATATTCATTGTATTACAGTTATTTGTGTTCAAGCAACCCTTATTTTCTTTAATAACGACTGCAAAGGTCAAGAGTCATGATGAGAGCCATTTGGAAATGCCAAAGAGAAGCTAGAAAATACTTTACTTTTGTAAAGTATCATCTTACATCATCAAATGAAAGATGAGTGAAGTTTAGTAAGATATTTTCATAGAAAAGACAACATTCCTAATCCTCCACCTTGCGGCGCCGGCACACCGGGTTCTAGTCCCGGTTGGGGCGCCGGATTCTGTCCCGGTTGCCCCTCTTCCAGGCCAGCTCTCTGCTATGGCCAGGGAGTGCAGTGGAGGATGGCCCAGGTGCTTGGGCCCTGCACCCCATGGGAGACCAGGAAAAGCACCTGGCTCCTGGCTCCTGCCATCGGATCAGCGCGGTGCGCCGGCTGCAGCGGCGGCCATTGGAGGGTGAACCAACGGCAAAGGAAGACCTTTCTCTCTCTGTCTCTCTCTCTCACTGTCCACTCTGCCTGTCAAAAAAAAAAAAAAAAAAAAAAAAAAAAGACAACATTCATTAAACTTTGATATTGTTATAGTTGCTCTAGTTTGTTAGTTATTGCTTTTTTTATTTTTTTTTTTTTCATTTTTTTGACAGGCAGAGTGGACAGTGAGAGAGAGAGAGACAGGTGAGAAAGGTCTTCCTTTTGCCGTTGGTTTACCCTCCAATGGCCGCCGCGGTACTTATCCTGGTCTCCCATGGGGTGCAGGGCCCAAGTACTTGGGCCATCCTCCACTGCACTCCCTGGCCACAGCAGAGAGCTGGCCTGGAAGAGGGGCAACCGGGACAGAATCCGGCACCCCGACCGGGGCTAGAACCCGGTGTGCCGGCACCGCAAGGCAGACGATTAGCCTATTGAACTGTGGCGCCGGCCCATTTATTGCTTTTAATCTCTTGCTGTGACTGATTTATAAATTAAAATGCATCATAGGTACATTAACAGGAACACTACATAGGAACTGATACTATCTATGGTTTCCTTCATTCACTGGGATTCTCAAAGCATCCATGAAGAGGCAGGGGAAGGAGGTTACTGTTTTTTATTTTTGTTCAGTGTTATCTTTGTAATTATTCTTTTCATATTCTGAAAACATCCCTATTTATAAAAAAAAGTACATATTTATTTTCAATTTATTTGCATGTCAGAGAGACACAGAGACAGAGAGAGGCAGAGACAGAGATCTTTTCTGCTGGTCGACTCCATAAAAGCCTGCAACATTCAAAGCTGGAACAGACTGAAACCAGAAGTCTAGAGCTCAATCTGGGTCTTCTACTTGGGAATCACTTGATTACTTTAATCATCATCTGCTGCCTTCCCGGGTCCATGTTAGCAGGAAGCTGTATCATAAGCGGAGGAACTTGAAACTGAACAAGGAACTCTAATAAGGAATGTGGGCAACCCATGGGGCATCTTAACCATTGATAAAAATACTGCCCCATCCCTTTTTTGTTGTTGTTAGTAAAAATTAGATTAAAAATAGATAAAACTCATTTGATAGTTGAAAGCAGTCAGTGTATTTTTTAAATATCTTTTTCACGCAGAAAATGTTTTGAAGGTTTGCTTAACTGAGTGACCACAGGAAAAGACTCAATATTTCCTTGTAAAACTTATTTTTCTATCTCGGTAAGAAAAGTTTGTTTTCTTTTCTGTGGATTTTCATTGAATTTTACTGACTTTCTCCATTACTTATTTCTGTTATATGTATATTATTCTACATGAATACCATAAGTTTTATAATGCATTATGATATAGTTTTATCATTGATTATTCAAAAGGTAGCCAAAAAAAAAAAAACAAAACATAATTCTTTTATTTGCAAATTACTTGTGAAAAAAAGTCATGTTGTTGAGACCAGAAACTGTCACAGAGAAGAAGACCCTATGGGTGGTATTCACAGAAAATCTCTATCTTTCCTTCTTGTTTGAAAGCTTCAAAGCTGTCTAGAAAATATGCAATGCAAGGAAGGTGTTAGGATGGCAATTTACACCAGGAGAAAAGCGAAGATTTAGGAAGAATGTGCATATGAAATGTATCCGCATGGCTATACTAGCACCCTGGGAAACTGGCTGAAGATGACCTGACAACAAATAGAATAGGACAGAAAGTATGGTACTAGAAAATAATTAGATATGATAAAATAACACATCTGTGTTTTGAAGACTTTACTTTGAAGTTCCATTTTTCTTTGAAATGACTAGTTAAATCATTCACTAAGTATGCATTCAATCCCCTTACATGTATGACACTATTCTAGAAATTGTAAAAGCATCTGTAAACTTATTAGATAAAACCCTTGGATTTCCTGGATGGTTTCCCTTATGATTGTATTTTATACTCTTTTCAAACTCTTCCAATGCTGGGAGAGTGTGTTAATAATCATAAAGATAATGTAAGAGAAATATATATGAATTGTTTTCAGTGAAACATCTAGAAAATATATGATTTTATCTTTATCTTTTTAAAAATGTGCATTTATTTGAAAGTCAGAGTTAGAGAGAGGGAGAGGCAGAGATCTTTCATCTGCTGGCCAACTCTTTAGATACCTGCAGTGGTGGGGGCTGGGCCTGGCAAAGGCCAGGAACCAGGAGTTTCCTATGGGTCTCCCTGTGGGTGGCAGAGGCCCAAGCACTCTGGCTGCCTTTCTCAGGGCACAAATAGGAAGCTGAATTGTAAGTGGAGCAGCACAGCACAAACTGGCATCCATACGGGATGCAGGCATCTCAGATGGGCTTTACCTGCTATGTCTCAATGCTGGCCCCATAATTTTTCACATGAAGATTACCTTTTTCCCACAGAGATTACATTCACTTTCTCATTTGTGAGTCCTCCCTACAGGGATCATCAGCTTTCATTATAAGATTTAACTTAACAAGGCTTTCATATGTATCAGAAATCCATTTAAAAGAACATATAAATAAATTATTTAGTATTATTCACCATACATTTTTTGTAGTTGAAATTGAATCTTCAATGTGGCATTGTTCCATAAAATAATAGTGATTTCATGAAGATTATATTACTTTTTTGGATGATACACTTTTTACATCACAAAAAGTTCTTTTTGCAGTTTTGGGTATATGGGTACAGCTATCCTTTGATATTTTACACAATTTTGTTACCCCTGATTACTCATCTATACTTTAAATGACCATTCCATTTAATGGTAACAGTACACATGTGTATTTGATTTTTACTATTCTGTATTAAATTACCATGATCTTATCAAGAAAACAATCTCAGCACTTGCTTCACTTCTCAGCGTTTCATGAGGCTGATATCAAATAGGTTTCAGGAGCCTGCACACTAATATAGAGCTCTGGGTCATCTTCCAAATTTATCACTGTTGACTAAATTCATTTTCCTGGAGTTTAGAAGCTAAATCCCCTATTTCCTTGTTGACTGTCAGCCAGGACTTCCCTTAACTGTGACATGTAAACTGCATTCCTTGCTACATGGATGTTTTGTCCTTTAAAGCCAGCGGTAGAGAATATTCTTCATGCCAAATGTCTTTTGCACTTGGAATTGGTTTTATTGGGAGCAGCCCCACCATTTTTAAGGGCTCACATGGTCAAGTCAGGTTATTCCAGTATAATCTCCCTCCTTTTCATAAATGCCATACAATAAATCTAATTTTAGAGTATCATTTCACAGGTGACATTCTCAATAATTATCCAGACTATGGATATAGAATAATTTAGCATATTCCAAGCATATTCAAGAACTGGAAGGCCATCTCAGAATTCTGCCTATCCCCAATATGTCTAATTATTTTAGAAAGTAACTCTGATATACGTACTTGCAAAGATGATGTGCATCAAGATATTTAACAAATTTGAGTGTCTGTGACTTTTTTAAAAGATTTATTTATTTATTTGAAAGAGTTATACACACACACACACACACACATACACACAGAGGTTTTCCATCTGATACTTCACTCTCCAATTGGCCACAATGGCCAGAGCTATGCCGATCCGAAGCCAGGAGCCAGGAGCCAGGAGCTTCTTTCGGGTCTCCCACATGGGTGCAGGGGCCCAAGGATGTGGGCCATCTTCTACTGCTTTCCCAGTCAATGGCACAGAGCTGGATTGGAAGTGGATCTCAAACCGGCGCCCATATGGGATGCTGGCACTTCAGGCCAGGGCGTTAACCCACTGTACCACAGCACCAGCCCCAAGTGTCTGTGACTTTTTAAAATATTCTTCTTATAACAATATATAGACTGCAAAGGATACATTCTTATTTTTATGATGGTTTCCTTTTAGCCAAGTAAGCCATGGTGTGGCCCAATTATGGTTTCTTTTTAATGTAAATTTACTGCATATGAAGGAGATTTTAATTCAATATCCATTCATAATCAGATAATATTTTGAGTAACAATCACTCTAATTCCCAGAGAAATGGTTTATCAACCAATAAAAAGGTGCTTAAAATAACTTTTTCAATGTTACAAATTTTATCAATGGATACAAAAGGAGTTGGACTTCAGGGTTCTTAAATAACAATTATATGCTTTCTCTACTACTGGATGCCAAGTCAAATAGCTAAATTAATTCCTCTAACTCATAAACATTAATTTTAAAGTGCTAATTAGAAATACTCTTAGTAATCATGTTAATATTGCTAAACTTTTTAAAAATAAATAAAATTGATCTAAATCTATGACCTGACACCATCAAATTATTAGAGAATATTGGAAACCTTGTATGACATTGGCACAAGCAAAGAGTTCTTGGAAAAGACCCCAGGGGCACAGGCAGTCAAAGCCAAAATTAACAATTGGGATTACATCAAATTGAGAAGTTTCTGTATGGCAAAAGAAACACTCAGGGAAGTGAAGAGAAAACCCACAGAATGGGATAAATTATTTGCAAACTATACAACAAATAAAGGATTGATAATCAGAATCTACAAGAGATCAATAAACTCCACAAACAACTCAGTTAAGAGATTGGCCAAGGACTTAAACAGACATTTTTCAAAAGAGAAAATTCAAATGGCCAACAGACAAATGAAAAATGTTCAGGATCACTTGCTGTCAGGGAAATGCAAATCAAAACCACAATGAAGTTTCATCTCACCCCCATTGGAATGGCTGTCATACAGAAAACAACAAACAACAAATGCTGGCAAGGATGTGGGGAAAAAGATACCTTAGTCCATTGTTGATGGGAATGCAAACTGTTAAAACCATTATTGAGGACAGTATCGAGATACCTCAAGAATCTGAATATAGATTTATCATATGACCCAGCCATCCCACTCCTGGGAATTTACTCAAGGGAAATGGAAAAGAGTTGTCTGCACCTCCAGGTCTATTGCAGCTCAATTCATGATAGCTAAAACATGGAATCGACCTAAATGCCCATCAACTAAAGCCTGGATAAGGAAATTATGGGATATGTACACTATGGATTACCACACAGTAGTAAAAAAATGAAATCCGGTCATTTGCAGCAAAATGATTGAATCTGGAAAAAATCATAGTCAGTCAAATAAGTCAGTCCTAAACTATATGTTCTCTCTGATCAGTGAGAACTAATAGAGCACCTAAAACTAAATCTGTAAAAGTGAAATTGATACTTTGAGAAGGGATGACTTGTGCTGCCCTTGTCTTGAGTGTCAAGGAACAGTTTTATTTTTTTTTGTTGTTATTTTTTTCATACTATTTCTTGAACTCTTTACTTAACATAGAGTTAATCATATGTGTTTAAAGTCAATTGAAAATAGATCTCAGTAAAAAATAAGAGTGGTAATGAGAGGGAGGAGGAAGTTTTTGTTTTTAACTGTAAAGCTCTATAGTTCTGCATATATTCCTATGGACTTAGTTCTAAGGGAACAGTTTAAAAATTTGTCATGGGATTCCAAATCCCATCAAGCTTGGCAGTAAAAAATGTCATCTTAAATGTTAAAGTGATCATATTAAGTGTTATGGTGAGTACATACATAGGATTAAGTGTTAAAGTGATCACATAAATAGGATCAAGTGCCTGGTAATAACAATAGATAAAATTAAAAAGGAGAGAATGTTCCAACATAGGAAGCAGTGCACACAGCAGACTCATAGAATGACAATCACTTTAAGTAACACTCTGACCTCAGAATCAGCCCTTAAGGCTTCCTGGTCTGGCTGAAAATCCCATGAGAGTATTTCAGGCTTGGAAGCCAAGATACTGCAGAAAAAATTGTTCTACATGAAGGATCTCTATGAGTGAGACCCCAGTATAAAGAAGAGGCCATCAAAGAAGGATATATTTTTCTCTAACAGAAGGAGAGAACTTCCACTTTGCTTATGGCTTTGTCCAAATACTGACAGAATTTGTGGAATCAAAAGGCTTCCATTGCCTATGCAGCTCATTTCAAGAGCCTCAGATGGTCATTGATGTCATACATAAGAGTGTTAATTGTTAAATTAACAACAGCAGTCACTGTGCACTAATTTCCCATGCAAGAGCTCTGTCCTCAATGAGTTGCATTATGAGAGTAATTGTAAAACTATTTCTCAAAAAGTTTGTTTGTGTGTGTGTGTGTGTGCAAATTGTTGAAATCCTTCCTTAGTATAGAGTTGGATTTCTGTGTACAAAGTTAATTGAAAATGAATCTTAATTGAGAATTAGACTGGCAAGGGGAGAGGAAGGAGGAAGAGGGGAATGAGTGTGGGTGGGAAGCCGGGTATGGTGGGAAGAATAACTATTCCTAAAGTTGTACTTTTGAAAGTTGTATTATTTCAAAATAAATTTAAAAAATAAAATTAAATCAATATAATTAAGTTAAATGTACACAAAATGAGAAATACAGAAAAGCATAAATATAGTATAAAATTTAGGAGTTAAGTCTTACTAAGGTTTGGCCAATGGAAACACCAGCATTGATGAGGGAAGAAGACAGAATGGACCTGCTAGAAAGACTGATGGGATTAAAATAACAAACTTTGTAGTTTTCTGTTTAGCTAACTTTTAGCCTGATCATTTTGCCCTGAGGGGAAAAGATGCCTGGGTCTTCAGTGTTATAGTCTACATATCATGCTGGAGAAAGAAGACCAACAGGATACATGAGTGGAACTTAACACTTGGATATCAATTCAACAACTTTATTTCGTATTTCATTGGCAAAAACGATAATATACTATACTATTCCTAATTATAAGGTAAACTGATAACTGTAAGCTGGGCACATTACTTATCTTCCTCCTCATTTCCAAAAATCATAAGAAAAGAGAGTATGTAGGGGCCATAATTGTGGCACAGAGGGTTGGTCCTCCGCCTGCAGCACTGACATTCCACATGGGCTTCTGTTCTAGTCTCAGCTGCTCTTCTTCCAATCCAGCTCTCTGCTACTGTATAGGAAAACAGTGGAAGATGGCCCAAGTGCTTGGGCCTCTGGAGCTGTGTGGGAGTCCTGGAAGAAGCTCTTGGCTCCGAGCTTTGAATTGGCCTAGCTCTGGTCGTTGCAGCCAATTAGGAATGTACCATCAGATAGAAGATCTTTCTCTCTGTCTCTCCCTCTCACTGTCTGTAACTCTACCTGTCAAATAAATCAATAAATTCTTTAAATAAATGAGAATATGTAACAAAATACTGATCTCTACCGCAGAAGAGTACAGATATTTTAAAACTATTAGTGTAAGGAAGGGAATTTCCTGTTTGTGGGCCTTCATTTACACCATATCAAAAGAAGGATCCAAGTCAGAGACTGAGGATAACTGACAAAATAGAAGTTGAAGACATTAGACAAGTTTTGTCAATGAGGATAATGCAGTAGACTCATCTGCCACAGGGAACTAGGTACGTTAGGAGGTCATGAATTGTTGGTGGAAATTAACAAGTTGTTTAGTGCTGTCATAAAGTTTAGCAATCTAAATGTTAGAAAAGGAGACAGATATATTTGGATTTAATTAGAGCTGATAGTATGGCGTTTAAACTATTAAGGCATTACTAGTTAAACTGAGATACTATAGACATTCAACCAGGTATCAGAGAGAGGAAACACCAAATAGGACTAACAAAGAGGAAGAGATGAGTTATGAAAAGCTACAGTTTTCACACAATAATAAAAATAATTCTGTTGTGAATTATTCAGAGGGAGAGGTGTAAAGATGATTAGATAAGGTCATATATGAAATGTTCGAATTTCTTGTTTCAATGAGGTAGTAAATCCAGCATTAATATGCTTTACAGAGATAAAACTGTAATGAATAATGCATGACTTGGGGTCTTGGGAACTGAAGATTTCAATGACCTAAAGGCATAGGTTATTGGATTTGAACTCTGAATGTATGCAGGAATATTATAGTGAGGAATTTTGAAGAGGAGAAGATTCTGAGTTAGTGCTAAAACCATCAAAAAATAAGAAGTTGATGATAGATAGATGGATAGATAGGTATGACCTAGGGAAAATATACTTGGTATAAAAGGATAGGTTCTAGAAATGATTTCATGGTCTCATTTGAAAATTATTAAAACATTTTACCAATTCCAAAACAGTTTTTAATCTTTTTATTGATGACTTATAAAGGATTTAGTATGTTCTGGATATAAATCTCTGATATATGGTTCTGAATTATTTTCCACCATTCATTCTGTGGGTTGTTTTTGATGAGCCTAATGTGTTTTTGTTCTTGCCTGTTCTTCTGTTGTCAAAGATCCATTGTGTAATCTAGGGACTTGAAGATCATATCAGTGTTTTTTTCCTAAATATTTTACATTGTTAACTATTACATATATTAATCATGAGTTTTTTATGTCATAATGGAGCAATCCAACTTCATTCTTTTGTACATGGTTCTCATAGCTTTTTAAATTTCTTAGTGCCATTCATTGAAAAGAAACCAATGAGTGGTCATTTCATTCTTGTCAAAAATCGGCTGACCATAAATGCACGGATAGATTTCTAGATTTGTAATGTATTGATATTTAGGTCTATTCTAATATCAGTGCTACTTGTTCTGATAAATCTTTGTAATAAATTTTGAAATCTAGAAGTGTGAGTATGCAACTGCTTTCATTTATCAAGATAAGTTAATAGCTTTTGCACAGCAAAGGAAGTGATCAAAAGAGTGAGGAGACATCCAACAGATTTGGAAGAAATATTTGCAGACCACCTATCTAACAAAGCTTTAATATTCCAAACATATCATCACCTTAAAAATTCAGAAACAGTAAAACAACAAATACAGTTGAGAAATGGGCAAAGAACCTCAGTAGACAGTTCTCAAAAGAAGAAATACAAATGGCCAACAAACATGAAAAAAATGTGCAACATCACTAGTCAACAGGGAAATTCAAATCAAAGCCATAATAAGATATAACTCACCCCACCCCATCAGAATGGCTAAAATCCAAAACACAGCGAGTAACAAATACTGGCGAGGGTGTAGAGATAAGGCAACACTTATACGCTGCTGGTGGGAATGCAAATTAGTGTAGCCACCATGAATGGCAAAAGTCCAAGCATTTCAGCCATCTCCAGCTGCTTCGCAGGCCATTAACAGAGAGCTGATCAGAACTGGAGCACTTGTGCATGAACTGGCACTTATTTGAATTGCTGGTGTTGCAGCAGGTAGGTTAACCTGCATTGCCACATTGCTGGCCCCCAATTTATTCCAATTTTTTATGTATTTCTTAAAAATTTCTACTTTTTATTTGCATTTTATGGGATATTGGTTGGTAGCTTTGTTTTGTTTTGGTTATGCATGTGGTGTTGTATCAAATTAATGCTGGTTTTACAGAGTAAGTTGGAACTGTTCCCTCACCTTCTTTTCTGAACAGTTCATATAGGATTAGATTAATTCCTCAGTTGTTTGTAGAATTAACCTGTGAAGGGGACAATGTTTGTAATTTTCTTTGTGAGAAGTTTTAAAATTGCTAATTTCATTTTTTACTTTTAAAAGTGTATTTAGATTTGCCACTACATTTTAAGTCACTTGAGATAATTTTGCTTCTTTCTGGGATATATCATATTTATCTAGGTGAGCTAATTTATTGGCATACAGTTGTTCAAAGCTTTTTTTACAGCACTTTTGAACTCTTTAAAATCTGTAATTATTTTATGCGTTTCATTTCTAATTTTAATAATTTGAATCTTTTTTCTTTTAGTATGACATTTCTATATCAATATTTGCCACTCATTACTTTTTTCAAAAAAGTAATTGCTCGTTGTTGATTTTCTCTTTTGTTTTCCTATGTGATGTTCCATTAAGTCAGCTGTAATCTTTTTTCCCTTTCTTCTGTTTGCTTTGAGGTTTAGATTTTTTCTATTTTATTGAGAGAGAAATTTATTAATTTGAGATCATTCTTTCTAACATTTGCATTTACAGTTATAAATTTTGAGCATTAAATAAATAGAACATAATAGAGTGTAGAAAAATTATTCACATTTATATGATAAATGAATTGCTTTGGAAATCACCACAGTTGGAAACTACAAATGCATTTTTAGCAAATAGGGCAAGAATAAGCATATATTCAAAGTAAAAAACATAATTCTCCCTAATAAGCCCACATACATATACAAAACACAGTAAAAATGGATTATTGATTTAAATGTGGAAAGTCAAGAAATTATTTTGAATCTGTATTAGATTAGTAATTCTTACTTTTGGCACATAAATCATAAAGTCATAAAGTAAAATGATAAATTCCACTTCACCACATCAAAATATCTTCCCATAATAAGACATTGCATAAAATCTGAATAGACAAACCATGGTCTAGATAAACATTTGTAAAACATACATCAAAAGTACATTTCATGGCCAGTGTTGTGGTGCATCTGATAAAGTCCCAGCTTCTCCACTTCTAATCAAGCTCCCTCATAATAAGCTGGGCAGTGGAAGATGGTCCAAGTGATTGAGCTCCTTGTCACCCATGTGGGAGATCCAGGGGGAACTTTGGGATTCTGGCTTCAGCCTGGCCCAGTCCAAGCCCTTGCAGCTATTTGGGGAATGAACCAGTGGGTAGATTGTCTCTTTCTCCATATCTCTCTGCCTCTCTGTCACTCTGCCTTTCAAATAAGTAAAATAAATCTTTAGAAAGTATATTTCCAGAATATACAAAATCTCATGAAAATTAAAGCTGTATAATTAACACCTAATAAAAATTGGTAATCAGTTTTAACAAATAATTCAAAAATTAAAATAACTAAATTCCCAATAGATAAATGTAAATAAATACTGCAAGAGAACTACTAGAATGGATAAAATTTAAATTCTGCCCATAGCAAATATTGGCATGAATGTGGAATAGAAACTGTCACAAATTGGCCGGCGCCGCGGTTCGCTAGGCTAATCCTCCGCCTTGCGGCACCGGCACATTGGGTTCTACTCCTGGTCGGGGCACCGGATTCTGTCCCGGTTGCCCCTCTTCCAGGCCAGCTCTCTGCTGTGGCCAGGGAGTGCAGTGGAGGATGGCCCAAGTGCTTGGGCCCTGCACCCCATGGGAGACCAGGATAAGTACCTGGCTCCTGCCATTGGATCAGCGCGGTGCACTGGCCGCGGCGGCCATTGGAGGGTGAACCAACGGCAAAGGAAGACCTTTCTCTATGTCTCTCTCTCTCTCACTGTCCACTCTGCCTGTCAAAAAAAAAAAAAAAAACTGTCACAAATTACAAATAGGCCCCCTTTGATTGAATTTCTGATAAATTAGGTACTTTCACCTGAATTTAAACGCATAGTCTATCATCCACATATTTTACTTCTAGTCATCTATTCAAGACAAATGAATAAATAATATCAGAAAAGTATTTAATAGCTCTATTTCATAGTTCCTGGAATATGAAAAGAATCTAAATGTCCACCAACAAGAGAATGAATAAATTCTGTCTTAAAACTTTTAATACACCTCATCTCTTCACCACTAAAATGAAATATTCATGTACGTAACAATAGGTATGAATATCAAGCATATGATGAGATAAAGAAATTTGTCATTAATAATTTATGATTGCATTTATAAAAATTATAAAAATTCAAACTATTATTAAAGAAAAAATATAATAGTTGTTTTCATCTGGTATTGATTATATAGAGTAGTTCCAATTTATGTTGTGGGGTGATGTGAATGTTAATTTGATGAGTATAAGTTACATGTAGCTATGAATTCATTGTATTTTACAAAACTATATATTTAAGCATCATGGATTTTATCATATGTATACCTAGAGAGATATTGAACTCTAATTATATCATTCATTTATTGAAACGCTATGAATTTAAAATTTAACAAAATAGTACACTACTTCAGATATTGATATCAATGACAAATGGAAAAATGAAAAGTTTCCATTTGAGATAGAAAGCAAGATTACAGCCAAGATCAACATAATTTAATGAAAAAAAAAAAAAAACAGCATCCTGATTTGTTGTGCAGTAGTTAAGCTGTTGACTATAAAGCCAGAATTACAAATCAGAATGCCACTGGAGTCCCAGTTACACTTATTCCAATCTAGTTTCCTGTTACCATACCGAAGAAGGCAGACAGCTACTCACGTGAGACAATTTGATGGGGTTTCAAATTTCTGGCTTCAGCATTACCCAGATCTGGCTGCTGTGACCATTTGAGGAATAAAAATTTTCTCTCTCTCTTTTTCTCACTCTGTCTCTCCCTTCTGTCACTGCCTTTCACATAAATAAAAATTACATAAATAAAAAAATTAAAAAAAAAACTGTGTTAACTTTGGAAGAATCCTCTATAGATTACAGAAAAAATGAATTAAAAAAATGAATAGAGTGACATGCTAAAAATATAGATGACAATGAAGTAATAGTCCTAGGAAGAGAATTGGGGACCTAATGAATAAAAGACATTGACATTAGTGAAAACTGGGATGCATTTGTGATTTACAAGGTTTTTTACAGGCAATAAAATCTGAGCTGATATGTTGAGAACATGGATACAGAAAAAAGAGCATGTTTGCTGGTAAGAAAATGGGAAAGACTGATGATAATTTTTGAATTTGGGCTATGGATGTAGGGAAGCTCATAACATTATCGTCCCAATGGTCGCAGAAGGAGAGCATAAGGTTTTTATAGCATTCTTGTGATTCACATATTTTTGTTTCATATGAAGTTTACATAATCAATGTTTGCAATAAGGATTTTCCAATAATACATGAAAAATTTAAAAACTTTGGCTTCCAGCAACAATGGAGCCACCTGTTTGCAATAATGAATGCACATAAAGCTATTAAATAATACTAACAAATAATAATAGATGAAATTAATGCAGCACTGTGCATTACAGTCACAATATGGAATCAACCTAGATGTCCACAGTGGATGAGTGAATGGAAAAAGTGGATACACACACACACACACATACACACATGGATCTTATTCACCCATAAAATAGAATGAAATCTTGGCATTTGCAGGAAAATGGATGGCTGTGGAGATTTTCACATTAAATGAAATTAAGGCAGACATAGGAAGATAAATTGTGCAATTCTCTCTCAAAGGTGGACATTAAAAATAGTTGGCCTGAACTTAGAAGAATGATTACAAGTTGTAAAGGATGGGAGAGGTGGAGATAATTGGGTAGAATTTGGTACCAAAACACAATCAAATAGAATTAATACCTTTTAGTCTTCCATAGAAGAATGGGACTTTCATAGTTCAAAATAATGTGTTATGTACTGCATAAATAACTGCAAAATAATAGCTGAGAGCTCTAAAAACAGTGAAAAAATAAATACATTGAAAGGTTCTTTGTCAGGCTGGCATCGTGGCATAGCAGGTAAAGCCACGATTTGCTATGCCAGCATCTGATGTGCACACTGAATTATGACCCAGCTGCTCCAATTCCAATCCAGCTCCTGGCTTCAACCTGACACAGCCATGACCACTGTGGCCGGCCAACTGGGGAGTGAACCAGTAGATAAAAGACCTGTGTGTGTGTGTGTGTGTGTGTGTGTCTGTAACTCTTTCAAATAACTAAATCATTTGGCAGGAGGCAGGAGAGAAAAAAAAGGAAAAGAGAAGGAGAAAGAAAAAATGTTTCTTTTGATTCATGCAATGGCTACTTGTTAATTCTGGAACATGTAATTAAGTTTCCATGTATTTGCATAACTTATACACTTTATTTTACTTTTTGATATATCTAGTTTAATTACATTATCATAAGAAAAGAACACACATGATTTTATTTAAATTTTGTGAATGTGTTGAAACTTGTTTTGTGATCCAATATGTGACCTGTCTATACTGCCTGAAGCAATTTAAACAGCACATGCAATTCCTATCAAAACACCACTGACAATTTTACAGAATTAGAAAATGTAATAATCAAAATCATATAGAATTGCAAAATACCCAGTGTAGTCAAAATGGTCATGACAGGAAAAATATCCTGCAGAAGACATCACACAACAGATTTAAAAGCATACTACAAAGCTATAGTAATTAAAATAGTTTAGTACTAACACAAAAAGTGGCACATAGGTAAATGGAACAAAATAACAAGCCCTGAAATTAATCCATGTAGATACAACCAAATAAATGATATGATAAAAGCATATATTGCAGAATAGTCATTTCAATAAATCATGCTGGCAAATCTGGATGTATGTATGTATTCAGAAAAAGGAAATTAGATCCCTATCTCTCACCATATATGAAAATCAACTCAAGAAGAGTCAAAGACCTAAATTATGCAAAATGATGAGGGAAGTACTTCTAAACATTTTTGTAGGTGATGACTTCTTGGGTGGGATAGACAATGCATAGACTGCAAACACAAAACTAAATAATTGGGATTATATCAAACTCAAAGGCTTCTGCACAACCAAGGAAACAACCAATAGAGTAAAGAGATATCCAACAGAGTGGGAGAAAATATTTGCAAACTATTTATCCAACAAAGAATTAATATCCAGAATATATCATCAATTAACAAAAGCTAAAAAACCAACAGTCTATTGAAGAAATAAGCAACAGACTTGAACAAATAGTTCTCATAGGAATAAATGCAAATGGTCAACAAATCTATAAAAAATGCTCAATACCACTAGCCACCAGTAAAATGCAAACCAAAACTATAGTGAGATATCAACTCACCCATTTCAGAATGGCTTTTATGCAAAATACAGAAAGCAAAAAACGTTGATGAAGATGTATAGAAACAAGAACTCTTACACTGTTGGTGGGAACATAAATCAATGCAACCATTGAGGAAATAAAGTACACATATTTCTAAAAAAAAAGATAGAAATAGATTTACTAGAATTCACAAGTTGGGCTCTTAGAACAGTAAAAGGACCTAGGTACAATGTATGGAAATATGCCTTAATAATATATGAACTTTAATATTAATGTATCATTGCTCATTTGTTACTTGTAGCAACATAGCACATTAATGTTAGATAATGGGAGAAATTTGGCATAGGATATAGGAGAATTCCTCTAAGTATCTTTATAAGTTTTCTATAAACAAAACATAAAAAATGAAATACTGATTTCAATATATGTTCACTATCATTGAAATTTTGGGAAATGATAATTAAAACCATTAGCATGACTAAAATTTAAAAGCTATATAGCATGAAGAGACAGCAAACCTGTAGAGCAAATGGATCCCTCATATATTGCTGGTTGAAGGGCCAAACTTGTAATCTCTTTGAAAAACAGTCTGGTGATTTTTTTCAAAGATTTATTGATTTGCAAGGCAGAGTGCTAGACAGTGAGGGAGACACAGATAGAGACACAGATGACAGAGACAGAGACAGAGAGAGAGAGAGAGAGAGAGAGAGATCTTCTATATACTGGCCCACTCTCCAAATGTCTGCAACAACCAAGGCTGGGTGACAGTAAAGCCAGGAGCCAGACTTCATCCAGTCTCCAACATGGATAGTAGGGGTTCAAGTATTGGAGCCATCATATGCTACTTCCCAGGCCCATTAACAGGGAGCTGGATATGTAGTGGAGTAGCCAGCACTGGAACCAGTACTTACATTATGGGAAGTACACATCCCAGATGATATCTTATCCAGCTGTACTACAATGCCTACCCTTGGTCATCTTATAAAATAAAATAAAAAAAAAAAAATCACTTACCATGTGAACCAGCAAATCTACTCCCCAGGATTTATCCCAAAGAAATGTTATTGTAAAGGAAAGGTATACATTAAAAATGTTTTACGCTTCCTTATTCATAATGCTCCTGAAAGAAGAAGAATGGATTTTTCTACTAATAAGAAAGTTAAATAAATGAAATTGTTTTATGTTCAGAAAAAGAACACTATTCCAAAGTAAATGGTATCAAACTACTGATACAGGTAATAGCACAAGTGAAAGTCACAAACTTTTGCTGAGAGAAATAATGATGTACTCTATATTTCTTTATTTAATTGAAATTCTAGAAATGGTAAAACTATTCTCTAACAACTGAAATAAGGTCATTTTTTGCCTGGAGTTTGTTGTCGGTGAAAAAGGGCTATTGGCTTCCCAGGAACATTCTGAGAAGAGAGAAAATGTCTTACATTGATTAGGTTGGTAGTTCTAGAGATGTGTACATTTGTCAAAGTCATTGCCATGTACAATTAAAATGTGTTAATTTTAAGTAAATCATTTCACAAATGTTCATTTTTTAAGAAATGAAGAAGGTGTCAGTGTTGTGGTATAGCGGGTGAGGCCATTGCCTGCAGTGCTGGCATCCAATTTGAGCGCCGGTTCAAGACCCGGTTACTCCTCTTCCAGTCCAGCTCTCTGCTGTGGCCCGGGAGGACAGTGGAGGACGGCCCAGGTGCTTGGGACCCTGCACCCACATGGGAGACCCAGAAGCTCCTGGCTCCTGGCTTCTGATCAGCGCAGCTCTGGTCGTTGCGGCCATTTTGGGAGTGAAACAACGGAAGGAAGATCTTTCTCTCTGTCTCTCCCTCTCACTGTCTGTAACTCTACCTCTCAAATAAATAAATAAAATTTAAAAAAAAGAGAATATATTTAATTCCTTCCCTTTTTACAGTCCCAAGAAGACAATTTAATTCTGTCACTACCTACAATACCCCCTCTCTCTCCCCTCTCTTAAACAATTTTTGTAAAGACATAATTTTAATCCATTCTATACTCACAGGCTTAATTTACCACTAATCATAATATTCAAGAATTTAAAGAGTAGGAAGACCAAATTTTCACAGGAGTATAAAAAGGCTAAAAACGAAAATCATATCACAAAATGTTGATTTCATTCCAATAGATTTCTTTGCATTCTATATTAAATGACACATATCAGAGGAAACAAATGCTATTTGTCTTTGTGAGACTGTCTTATTTCGATAAGTATAATGGTTTCCACTTTTATCCATTTTGCTGCAAAAGGCATGATTTCGTTTTTATGGCTTTTATTGACTTTATCAAGTTGTAGTGGATACGCATCTGGGTTGATTCCATATCTTAGATATTGCAAAGTGAGCTGAAATAAACAGGGGTTACCAGTAACTCTCATACTGATTTCATTTTGTTTGGATAAATCCCCAGGAATTGGATGGCTCAGTAATATGTTACATCTATTTTTAGATCCCTGAGGAATCTCCTAACAGTCCTTCATAGCTGTCCTACTAGTTTACATTCCCAAGAACAATTGTTTAGGGTACATTTTCCCCATATCCTCACCAGCATTATTGTTTTATGACATTTGGATGATAGCAATTGTGAGTGGGGTGAGGTGAAATGTTGTGGTTTTTATTTATGATTCCCTGATGGCTAGTGATCCTAAGCATTTTTTCATGTGACTGTTTGGCCTTTGTATTCCATCCTTTGAAAATTGTCTCTTCATGTCATTTGTCCATTTTATAACTAGATGGTTTGTTTTATTATTGCTGAGTATCTTGACCTCTTTATAGATCCTGGATATTATTCATTTATCAGTTTCATATTTTGAAACTATATTTTCCCATGGTATTGGTTGCCTTCTAACTTTGATTTTTTTTAAAATTTATTTTACAGGTAGAGTTACAGACAGGGAGAGAGAAACAGAGAGAAGGGTCTTCCTTCTGCAGCTGGTGCTGTGCCAATACAAAGCCAGGAGCCAGGTGCTTCTTCCTGATCTCCCATGTAGGTGCAGAGGCCCAAGCAATTGGGCCATCCTCCACTACCCTCATGGGCCACAGCAGAGAGATGGCTTCCTAACTTTGTGGAGTGTTTCCTTTGCAGTGTAGAGGGAATCTTAGCTTCATGTAATCCATTGTTTATTTTTGTTTTTATTGCTAATGCTTCTTGGGTCTTTTCAAGAAATGTCTATTTTTCTGCTAGCACCATTCTTTTTTTATTACAACTACCTGGTAGCTTGTCTTAAAGTCTGGTATTATGAGACTGCCATCTTGGTTCCATTTCATGGTAATAACTTTCAATTTGTCTTTGAATAATTTGGAAAGGATTTAATGCAATGACGTTTTCAAGATTGGGACTTGCCAACATTGCTGCACAGGAGGTCAGCCACCAACTAGGATGACAACATCCCTTATTAGAGCACTGGTTCAAGTCCAATCTGCTCTGCTTCCAATCCAGCATCCTGCTAATGTGTGTGGGAAGGAAGTGGATGATAACCCAAATATTTGTGCCCCTGTCATACAAGTGGGAGACCTGGATGTAGTTGCTGATTCCTGGCTTTGGCCTGATCCATCCCTGACAATTCTGATCATTTGAAGAATAAAAGAGAGAATTTGGAAATTCTCTCTCTCTTTTTCTCTCTCTCTCTGTTTCTCTTTATCTCTCTCTCTCTCTCTCTCTCTCTCTCTCTCTCTCTCTGTGTGTGTGTGCTATTCAAATAATAAAGAAAGAAATTACAAAAAAAGATGTATGGAAGTTTCAAAATGAATGTTGAAGATCTCTGGACATGTAAAATTCATATTATTGCTTTACAATTTTGGATTTTGTAGTCCTGAGAAATGGAGAGTTCCTCAGGTCACACCCTGGAAGGTAAATTATTTATGGATAACAGTGAGTCATTGATCTAACTGTATTTGTTTCAAGAGGATTTATTTGGCTACAAGTACAGATGATGCATTAGTATCATGACTTGGTGTTAGGAAATATGCTAAGGGCTACTTTAATTTTTTAGGTGACACATAAAAGTATTTTGGGTTAGGGTGGTGAAAATGATCATGTTAATGATGTATTTAAGGGATAAAACCTTAAGGAGATGATGGTTGAGGAGGAGGGTGTTGCTAAATATTTTGATTACATTTGAACTAGTTCCATATGTGATTTTCTTACAATAAATAATTTACCTTCCAGTATTTACCATGGCCCATCAAAACATAAAAGATCTGGCAACTTTCTCTTTAACCAGCATCAGCTCATGTGTGCTACACCTGTTCTCTGCATACCTGATAGTTTCTTAGTATTCAAAAATATCACTCTCTTTTTCAGCTGAGAGTTTTAGATACATACTTTTTTCTTCCTATAATACTTTTTATATATCATCTACCCTACATGCTTGTCAATGTTTACTCATGCTTCAAATTAATTTCATAATTTGTAAATCATATTTAAGAGGAATTTTTTCATTATTTAAAGAAAAAAATTCCCTGAATTTTTATTAAACTGGAAATAATTGTTTTCTTTTTTATGTATAAAAATCAAGAAAAATGAGTTAAACATTCCTAAAATAAAGGTGAATTTTCAATAAGGTTTTATTGAATTAATGTAGTAAATTATGAATGAAAAGATGAAAGAGTGAATGGATACAAATCATGTGCATCTGATAAAACTCAGTTTGTTTTAGTCACATATCAGGAATGTGATTGTTTGTTGTTCTAATGTATTATCTTTTGTTTGTCCATTTAAACATATAGTCACATAGGAATTTCATATAGTATTTTAACAAAGTGATCCTTAGACATATAAGTGGCTAATAATCACATGATTTTGCATAATATCTTTTGTTCTAGTTGAAGGAACATTCTTCTAGGAATAATCAATAATAATAATAATTTATGGAAGGGCACATGCCAAATGATAAATGCTTTATATTTTTGCTCAAAAAAAATCTTTCCAACATACATTGAAGAATACATTTCTTGGATTGAACATTTAGCCTAGCAAAAAAGCATCTATATTCCACATCACAGTATCTGGGTTCCATCACTGGCTCTGACTTCTGACTCTAGCTTCCTGCTCATGCAGACCATGAGAGGCAGTGGTGATTATTCACGTAACTATGTTTCTTTCACTCACATAGGAGGCCAGTATTGCATTCTCAGTTCCCAAGTCTGACCCCAGCCCTACTTTACACTTTGTGGACATTTGGAGAGTGAACTGGCATGCGAAAGTTCTCTCTCTCTCTCTCTCTCACACACACACTCTCACTCTCATTCTCTCTCTCTCTATCCCTCTTCCCCCATCTTCTCTGTCTTATAATAAAGAAAAAGATAAAGCCCTTAAAAACTGGAATTCACAGTTTGTAAAGTGGGCAACCCTCTTGACCCCTTTGTCAACACTTTTTGACTTTGGGTAAATATTACATATTCAAGCAGGTATATATTTCCCATAAGTAGGTAAATTATTTCTGGAAGACATACAGTCTTAAATCACTATCCCAGCTCAGTCCTGGGTACTGCAAAGTATTCCATGGGGTTATATTAAGAGTAGAAGACAATTATTTTCTTTGTATACAAGTATGAATTCTATTAGTTTGTCCAATCTAGAACTCTCTGAGTTACACTTACCCCACAACAATGACATAAAACGGGGTTTGAGGGAGGAGAGGTCTGTCAAGTTGGATCTAAAAAGAGTACATGGAGGTACAATCATAAGGAGTTAAGTTGGAGGAAGTCATGTGTGGTGGAATGAGGAGGTGAAAAGGTCATGCCAAGATGGCCACTGAGGTGAAAAGGTCATGCCAAGATGGCCACTGACAACAGAAACAGCCTGGCAACAGGCCGTGATTGGATGGATTTAGAAACCACATTACAACAGAGCCTGACTGGCAACAGGCTGTGATTGGATGGCTTTGGAAACTGCCTGGCAACAGGCTGTGATTGGTTAGGGCATAGACTGCCCCTTGACTGGAATGGCTGCCTTGGCTATATAAGCAGCTGTAGCAGCTGGCCTGCTTTCACCCGACTCCCGGGGTCTGCGTGGTGACTCCGAGCCTCTTGCCCCCACCATGCCCCTCCTCTCAGAACAAGTCCTCTCAGAAGAAATCAATTGCAACAGTCATGTACATAACATAAGAAATTTTG
Source organism: Oryctolagus cuniculus (assembly GCF_051225735.1). Lineage (NCBI taxonomy): Eukaryota > Metazoa > Chordata > Mammalia > Lagomorpha > Leporidae > Oryctolagus > Oryctolagus cuniculus. The sequence goes on along the minus strand of NC_142869.1, from coordinate 155,039,875 downwards.
TATGGAAAAATATAGGTTTAGCAAAAGGCAGGAGTAAAGCCAGATACTGGAGTTGATGGAAATTAGATAACCAGCAACAAAACAATTGGGCAGTTTAGGGCCAAGCAGGAAGAAATCCTCACAATGCAGTCTATCTGCATTCCTCTCTGATGTAATCACTGAGAGCAAAGGAGCAAGGAAGAAATGAACATTATAAGTCAAAATGTCTATAATTGACACAAAAGCCCTCTTCCAATTGAGAAAAACTGGGAATTAATCTCAAAGTTTTGACATAAAGGGCTAAGATTTTCTTCCACATTTGTTTAATCACTGAGGACTTTTAAAATCAGTTAAATATTTGTCTTATTAAAAGGCAATGACAATTTTACAATATATTAAGTGCACCATGTATTTCCTACAGATTGTGCCAGAACTCCAGAGAGTTTTAATTAAATGAAACTGTCAACGTAGAAAAAGAAAATTATGGCTAGAAACTATATTCAGGTTCACAAAGTTATTCAAATGGGGATCAAGTGACATTGATAATTAATCATTTAGTAATTTACACAAGAGAAATTTAAATAGTTTGGACTCATAATGATGAAATGTTTACACAAAAGTATAATAGCTGTAAGTCCTTTCCTGCTGCATGTTTTGGTCTTTCCATTTGGGTTAACATTTATAGCTAAAATAAATAATTTTCTTCTGAGAATAATTTATTGTCGATTATTTGTCCTTGTATGTAGCTATGTAGATAAAAGCTAATTAGAATTGAACTAATTGAATTATTTAAGTAATTTAAAGCTCAGAACAGAATCAAAATAACACTTTCTGTAGAATGTGATGTTCAGTCTATATGGCCCATGGGCCAGTTTGCATGTGCATCTCTGAAATGTGGTATCTGTCTCACATTTTCATGTTGGCAATTGAAAATATGTTCCCCTCTCACATTGCAAATGTAGAGTTCATATACCAATGGGTTTCAATCCTGCCGGCTGATTAAAATGAACAAAATATTAAAAAGAAAGATGATTGAGAGTAAGAAGAAGCACTCCTGGGCATATGGAATAGGCTTACCATAGAATAGGAATATTTAAGATGGAATTTAAACATCACAGATGTCTTTCAGCTCCCCTGATAAATTCTCATTTATTCATCAGATTTGAGAACTATTGGTCTTTATGTAGCTTCCAGGCACTAAAATATCCTCAAAACAAAAACTATATAAAACCCAAGGCGAACATTGATATCACTTTGGAAAAATGTCATACATACAATTTATTAATATGCAAGAGGGAGAAGAAAGAGACAAGAGATGCAGAACATTTTTGAATACCAAATGCTCATCTTCCTATCATTTCAATAACTGAGCATATGGCCCTGGAGTGAATAAGATAGGAGAAGTGAATGTACTGTTCCTTTAGCAGGTTGTAGTTTCTGCAAACCTCTCCAAAGTAGGGGCTTTTCAGAACATGGACAGTGGTTTATTTACATAAATATTTAAGTAGGTTTTTCTTAGGGTATGGGTTCTAAACTTCAGCCAACTGGCTTTCTGGTGCTCAGCAAATGAGCTACATGCCGTTCAGAAATGGAGGCAAAACTGTTTCAGTGTCTGTATTGATAGACAATATGCTGCTCTTCAAGAGAATGATTTTCTGAAGCTGAATCACTTTATGCAACCAGATCCCTTTAGAACCCAAGCTTACCTTACCAGTATGTCAGATAAGACTCTGTTTCAACGACTTTTCTTTAGGTTAGAACACATCATATCCTCAGGAATGGATTCTCACTTCTTTTTATGTAAATATAATGGGGACAACATATTTTCAACCTATTTTACAAACAAAATCCACATGTGTTAAGTGAGGATACAGCCATTATACATTATCATAATAGAACTCATTTTATTTATCATATAAATAACTACCAATTCAAACAGGAAAACAATTCAATTATTATTATATTTGTTTGTATTACAACAATGTTTTAACCTGAAATCAAATCCATGGTAGAGCTTTCAAGTTGAAATACAAAGCACAAATGTTTTGATCACTTTAAAAATAACAATGGATTAAGCTTTAGAATCATTAGCTGACAATTTTCATTTATATTAGTCTTGAAGTTTCCTTTCTTTAAGTCTCCTTGTCTCTGACATGATTGAAAAATGTTATATTCATAAATGGATCAAAGCACCCATTGTTTTCTTTAATGTCTTAGCACAAGTGATCTTGTCTTGAAAGAAAAGCTGTTTCAAACTTGTTGCAAATAAAATAGTAATTCATCATGCTTTATATTGTTATCTATTGCATTGGTGAAGTGCATCCCACTGTGACTGTCATTGTTAATCTAAGGATTTTGAGAAATTCCTATAGAAGCAAGTGCTTTCGTGGCTAAAGTATATTTTTGATATAAAAAGTAGGATATACAGAATGTTCCTAATGCATGATTAAATCAGTTAAGGTGTATGGGGAAAACCGCTAAGATTAAAAAAAAAATGGTCATAGGTTTCTGTTTATCAGACATGGCAAGTAATTCATACCAGGTGACGTGTGATTAGTCTAAAGAAAAGTCTGCAATGGGGGCTGGGGAAGGATTTTTATATCAGTTATTGATTTATATCATGTATAACAACTCTAATTAGGATTCCACTAAACCTCTGTTTTAAGTCTTTGTGGAGATTTGGCTGTTCATGGTCTTCCATGGGAATCCACAGTGAATCAAATATTATGAAAGGCATATCAAATTCTGACTGATATAAAGGTTGGAATTAAAGGTAGAAAGAAAATGCCAGGGCTGGCACTTTGGGGTAGTAGGTTAAGCCTCCACCTGTGGAGCCAGCTTCACATATGGGTGCCAGTTCATGTCCCGGCTACTCCTCTTCTGACCCAGCTCTGCTTAAGGCCTGGAAAAGCTGTGGAAGGTGGTCCAGGTGTTTGGGCCCCTGCATCCACATGGAAAACCTGGAAGAAGCTCCTGGCTTTTGGCTGCAGATCAGCTCTGCTCCAGCTATTGCTGTCATTTGGGGAGTGAACCACCAGATGGAAGACCTTTTACTCTGTCTCTCCCTCTGTCTGTAACGCTACTTCTTAAATACATACATACATGCATACATACATCTTTAAAAAAAAAGGCCAAATAAACATAGGTTTGAAAATTCCCCTACATCTAGCAAGTAATTTTTAAATATTTATTTATTTATTTGAAAGTCAGAATTACAGAGAAAGAGACAGAGAGAGAAACAGAGAGAGATCTTCCATCTGTTGGTTCACTCCCCAAATGGCTAGGCCAAGCCAAAGTCAGCAGCCAGGATCTCCCACATGGGTGCAGGGACCTAAGAACTTGAGCCATATTCTGTTGCTTTCCCAGGTACATTAGCATAGAACTGGATCAGAAGTGGAGCAGCCTGGACTTGAACTGGCACCCACAAGGGATGACAACACTGCAGACAGAGCTTCACCTACCACAACAGAGTGCTGACCCCTAGCAAGTAATTTGTAAATATAAGATGTCACTCAATGTGTAATTTACATGGACATTCCCTTCAGCTGTTGTCAAGTCTTGAAGGTAACCCAAGGCCGGTAAACTTGGTAGGTCAGGTACGATTTTCTTTTTCTTTTTCTTTTATAAAGTACTTATTATGATCATCTTCTTGCAATTCTACCTATGAAATACATGAAATCAGGTCTCTTTAAATTAATAAAAAATGAAAAAAATTTTAAAAATTTTAAAATGCACCACTCCAAGAGTACATATTTATTTGAAAGGCAGGGAGTGAATGAGAGATTGATTTTACATCTTCTGGTTCACTCTCTAAATGTCCTCAATAATCAGTTATGGTCCAGAGTGAAGCCATGCGTCAGGAACTCAATCCTGATTTCCCACACATACGGAAGGACTCATATGCTTGGGCAATGTTCTGAGGCTTTCCTTGGTGCATTGGTGGGAAGATGGATTGGAAGTGGAAGAATTGGTAGTTGAACTGGCACTCTGATATGGATGGTAGCATTGCAAGCAGTAAGTGGATTAACCCACTGTAGCATAACGCTAGCCCTGGTTTTCTTTTCCTATTGTACTTGTACTGTTACACCATCTTTAGGGTAATGTTTATAAAAAATAACATAAATGAAAGAAATTAAAACATCCATATATTTATAATTAACAGTGTTACAAATAACAATTTTTGTAATCAGTGTGATAATATCCTTGAGAAACATAAAATCCCTCCAGTAAGATGCTGTGTGTATATAAGTAGCTGATTTTGAGGTCAGAGTGCTACTTAAGGTGATTGCCATTCTCTGAGTCTGAAGTATGGACTGCTTCCCACGTTGGAGCATTCACTCCTTCTTAATTCTGTCTATTATTATTACCGAACATTTGGTCGTATTTATATGATCACTTTAACACTGGATCCTATCTATATGATCACTTTAACACTTAATCCTACCCATATGATCTCTATATAATACTTGAAATGCTATTTTTACCACACAACATAAGGGAATTTGGAGACCCATGGCAAGTTTTTAAACTGTAACCTTAGAAGTAAGTCCATAGTGTCGCTCCCCCTCTTCGTGGAGGAGCGACACTAAACCCTGCGTTGTTCTTTCGTTTGCTCGGCCCTCCCCGGGTTTGCTGCTGGTTCTTCCCGGGTTGGCTACTATCCCTTCCACCTCCGTGGAAGGGCAGTTCCCCCTGGCCACATTCCCCACTTCCGCAGGGGAGCGGCACACCGCCGGCCGGCTTTCTCAGGGGCTGCACAGGTGTTCCTTCAGCTAGATGTTCCCCTTAGATGTTCCTGGTGAATGCCGTCTCTCTCCTCCTTTATAGTCCTCCTCCGCCAATCCTAACTCGGCTGCCCACACGCCGAGTACGCTGCTCTCCTCCAATCAGGAGTAGGTCCTACAGTTTATTGGTTGAACTGGAGGCAGCTGCGTAGAAGCTGTTTTCTCCTCTCCCAGCGCCATATTGTGGGAGAGCAGATGCATAGAATAAGTCTTAATTCCAGTAACAATATAGTCCGAGTTGCTCCCCACAGTGGGAGAGCAGATGCATAGAATAAGTCTTAATTCTAGTAACAGTATAGTCCGAGTTGCTCCCCACACATAGGAATGCATGCAGATCTATACTACTTTACAGTTACAAAAGTCATACATTTCACAATTACCACATTGGGATCTTGGTAATTCTTCCCAATGTGACTACCCTCCCACCCACAATCCCACCCTCTGCCTCTTCCCCCTCTTTTTCTCACTCTTATTTTCTACTAAGATCTATTTTCTGTTACCTTTATACACATATGGTTAACTCTGTTAAGAATCCAATGATTAGTATGAAATAAAAAAGATAAGGATAATATGATAAAGGAAAAGAAAATAATAATAATAAAAAAATTGTTCCTCAACAGTCAAGACAAGAACTGTTCAAAGTCATTGCTCCTCAAAGTGACGTTTTTCACTTCTACAGGTTGTCTTCCTTTTAGGTGCTCTATTAGTTATCACAGATCAGGAAGAACATATGGCATTTGTCCTTTTGGGACTGGCTTATTTCACTAAGTATGATGTTTTCCAGTTTCATCCATTTTGTTGCAAATGACCATATTTTTTTTACTGCTGTGTAGTATCCCATGGTGTACATATCCCATAATTTCTTTATCCAGTCTTCAGTTGACAGACATTTGGGTGGATTCCATGTCTTTGCTATTGTGAATTAAGCTGTGATAAACATGGATGGAAGTACAAAAAGTCTGGCTGAAAAGCCCAGGGGAGAATTTCAACCATGGAAAGCAAAGACAAAGTGGGACAAAATGTTCTACATGAAGGAACTCTGTGGGTGAGATCCCAGTGGAAAGAAGTGGCCACCAAAGAAGGATGCACTTTTCTCTGAAGGGAAGAGAGAACTTCCACTTTGCTTATGGCCTTGTTGACATTCTGAAGGAGTTTATGGATACAAAAGTCTTCCACAGCCTAGGCAGCTCATTTCAAGAAACTTGGGTGATCACTGAGATCATGTAAATTGTTAAATAAACAACAGGAGTCACTGTGCACTAATTTCCCACGCAGGACGTTGGTCCTTGAAGAGTTGTATTACGAAACTTAATAGTAAAACTTGCTCTCAAAGAACTACTTTGTTTAGTGTATTAAGTAGAGGATATTCTTATGTCATATAAGTGAAAAATATGTCTAAATGCTCTCAAAATATGTATAATTCTTGGGGTCTTCTTTAAAGATAATTTTTAAAGTGAAATTACATTTGAAATGCAATCACTTTGAACAGCCCCTGTCTGGACTGTTGAGGAACAACTTTTGTTTTTATTTTTTTTTCTTGTTCTTTTGTGGGAAGCAACTGGGAGCAACTCGGACTAGACTAAGTTACTGGAATTAAGACTTATTCTATGCATCTGCTCTCCCACAATATGGCGCTGGGAGAGGAGGAAACAGCTTCTACACAGCTGCCTCCAGTTCAACCAATAAACTGTAGGACCTGCTCCTGATTGGAGGAGAGCAGCGTACTCAGCGTGTGGGTAGCAGAGTTGGGATTGGTGGAAGAGGACTATAAAGGAGGAGAGAGACAACATGCACCAGGAACATCTAAGGGGAACATCTAAGAGGAACACCTGTGCAGCCCCCGAGAGAGCCGGCCGGCGGTGTGCTGCTCCCCCGCGGAAGTGGGGAAAGTGGCTAGGGGGAACCGCCCTTCCACGGAGGTGGAAGGGATAGTAGCCAACCCGGGAAGAACCAGCAGCAACCCGGGGAGGGCCGAGCAGACAAAAGAACAGCGCAGGGTCCTGTGTCCTTCCTCCACGAAGAGGGGGAGGGACATAATGGTGCCATGACTCGGATAGGAAGCCTAGGCAGGGCTTAGTGTCGTTCCTCCATGAAGAGGGGGAGCGACACTTTACCTAGAAAAGAGTTAATTTTCTGTGTATAAAGTTAAATAAAATAGATCTTAGTAAAAAACAAGACTGGGAACAGGAGAGGGAAGGGGAAAAGGGGTGGGAGTATGGGTGGGAGGGCAAGTTTGGTGGGAAGAATTAGTATGTTTCTATTTATGAAATGCATGCAAACAAATAAATAAATAAAATAAAGGTCTGATTTTTTCAAACGTGAAAAGGTTTGTTTGTAGGTATGAATACATGTGTGTTTGGGCACTTGATGAGTCTATTGCTCTAATGACATACACCTCTCAGCTGCAAAACTATGGACTTATTAGGGAATTCCAAAATTTGTGTTACAGATCTCATGTAGGGACTGAAAAAGCCTCCATGTGGGACTATTATTCACCATAGTTTATTCCAAAATCAATAAATCTTTTGGAGTCATGTGGCCCAATTAGCAGGTTTACTTATACTACTGCTGGCTCTGCAGATTCCTTTCTTGCTCTGAGTCTCACAGAAAATTCATGGTCACCTCTGTCACCTAATAAATTGTCTAATGTCCCAATAGCAATCTTTTATACATTAATAATATCTCCAAATCACTGAGCATTATGTATACTCCTTTACTCTTAGGAAATCTATACTGCTACAAGATATAGTTTATCTTAGAGGTGCTGTAAAAATTTGTGCCATTACAACAAACTGTTTAGGATATTATCAATATAGCAAGCCCCTAGACCTTCATGTGACTTAATATTCCACATTCTAGTTTGATAGTGTCTCGCTAAGGCATTTTAGTATATGTAACCCTTCCTGTTAACTCTATCTGATTTCCTTGATGCAGCCAGTATAATGAACCAACTTGTTGTTCTGCCCAAGGTCAGCATGCTCAAGACTCCCATGGACTATTATGAATCAAGGTCAATAGAAATAAAACCCTGTAAACAATGGTGAATGAGAATGATTACACTTTTCATATAAAATTAGGCTTTAAATTTTTATTGATCAGTGTTGGGAATTATTTATTTGATGCTTCAGTATTTTTTTGACACATTATAAGAAATATATAAAAATCATATAACACAGAGGTTGAGATTGGAATAGGCTTATGTTTAAAATGATGAGATGATAGGCTATCTTCACACTGCATTTTCCATCTCTTTCCCTGTCACCAGGGGTGAATGACTACAATTTCACTGGTGCAGGATAAGAATATCATACTCATTCACCTCTCCCCTCCACACACACATACCATTCACACTTAGGGAAATACTGTAGAACATACCATGGCCTTGATCAGACTGATGTGCTTACAATCAATTCTTTTTTTTTTTAACAAAGTAAAGAATTATCCCAAGTATATAATTTCGAACCTCAGCATACCTTTTTTCCCCCATGGGCAGAATGGTCTTGTACATTGTAGGAGGCCAACCAGTAGTCTTGGACTTTATGTAAGAGATTGCTATTTTTGTTTTAAATTGTGCCCAGACATTCCTAATTATCCCCTGTAAAATAATAGGGAATTTGCATCTTGATCTTTGTGCCCCAGTCCTTAGCACAGAGATTCTAAAACTCTCATAACTTCCTGAGTGGTAAAGGGGCTAGGAGAAGCTTGCCTTGTAATATTTGGTCTCTGCCCTGGCTCCTAACCTAGATCCTCTAAGATCTTTGTAATTTCCTGAGTAATAGGCACACTCAGGAACACTTATAGGAACACTCATTGCTTCAGTGAGGCAACCCTTGGATGAAAGCTCATGAATGGAAGCCAGTTATCAGAAAGACCAAATCATGGTATGATCTTTGAGCTTTCATATCTCCTGTCTTCATTTTCAAAAGAAGGGAAAGGAGATGGAAATGAACTTAATAATTAATCATGTCCATGTGATAAAACTTCCAGAGAATTCCTGAACTATATTGTTTAAAGAATTTTCAGGTTGAAAATAGGTGCAAGTGCCTGAGGTGGGTTGGCAGGGACCTAAGTAACACAGCTCTTCAAACAGGCCTTGCCCAAGCAACTCTCAAACGGGCTATTCATTTGTGTCACTTATCATAATCTTCAACATAAAACAATAATCATAAGATTACTCTGAGTTTTGAAAGACATTATAGCAAACTAATAGAATCCAAGAAGGACATCATGGGAATCCTTATTTATAGTAAGTAAGAATTATAGGTGGCACTTTTTTTTGTGATTGGAACCTAAAGCATGGACAATCTTGTTCGATTGAGTGCTCAAACTCTGGGCTCATACTCTAACTTCCAGCAAATCATTTCAGCATTGATTGGCATACAGGACACCCAGTTGATGTCTTGCAAGAGTATGTGATAAAAGAATTGTGTTGTTTGCATGAAATTTTAAAAATCACTCTGATTTTTTTTTTTCTTTCCCTAATGTCATATAAGAGCAAATTCAATAACATGAAGAAACACTGTTCCACAGAAAAAATATATATTCTGGAGCCTCAATAGGAAAATACTGATACTATTTATCAATAATAGAAAATGATTAAATGAAAAATATATAACTATGGGAAAAATTTTTAAAAATAACATTATTGGGCCAGTGCCGTGGCTCACTAGGCTGATCTTCTGCCTTGCGGCACCGGCACAACAGGTTCTAGTCCCGGTCGGGGCGCCGTATTCTGTCCCGGTTGCCCCTCTTCCAGGCCAGCTCTCTGCTGTGGCCAGGGAGTGCAGTGGAGGATAGCCCAAGTGCTTGGGCCCTGCACCCACATGGGAGACCAGGAGAAGCACCTGGCTCCTGGCTTTGGATCAACGCGATGTGCCAGCCGTGGCGGCCATTGGAGGGTGAACCAATGGCAAAAGGAAGACCTTTCTCTCTGTCTCTCTCTCTCTGTCCGCTCTGCCTGTCAAAAAAAAAAAAAATTAACATTATTGTACAAAATCAAGAAAAAAACACAAGTAAAATACGTTGGTATTGATCTGGACAATGAATTATTAGACAAATAAAACAGAATATCCATTATTAATGTTTAAATACATAGAGGTGAAGAAAGTGTTCTGAAATTCACAAAAAAAATACTTTACTCAGTAAAAATCATTCTTCGTAAATGAAACAAATAAAGACTTTCTGAGATAAGCAAAAATTAAAAGTTCATCACCCCTTGGTCATTCTTACAATTGTAGTATGATTGGTTAACCACTGATTGTAATGCTGGCATCCCATATTAATGCACTGGTTTGAGTACAAGATGCTATTTTTTTTTAATTCAGATCCCTGCTAATACTCCTAGGAAGGCAGAAAAACATTGTCCAAGTCCTTGGCCCAAGAAAGTGGATTGTAAGTATTCTCATAAAAAGATATATGAAGCTGTGTGTTAATCATTCCACAAACTATGCAGTCATCTGATTGTACACTGCAAATATACACAACCTATCTTATATTAAAAAAGAAAAAATTAACATCTAAAAAATATATTGTCATTCCACACAAAAATCTTAGTTAAGGCAGAAAAAGGAAGAAATTAATAAGCAAAATAACCAAGTTAGGCATTGAGCTAGTTGAGCTTTCATAAACTATAGTTTTGATTACTTAGATTTATAACACCTTTATCAATGCTTACTAAATTGAATATGTATCTACATAGGGAACTTGAATATTTGTTCTATTCAAGATTAATGTGCAACTATATACATTCAAGAACATGCAGAAGAATCTCCATGTAACACTGTCTATAATAGCTCAAAACTAGACAAAAATCTTAAATGCCTATCAAGAAAGATCCATAAGCAAATGAATGCATAGTTATAAAATGGGATACTATAAAAAACAATGAGTAATTAAACATGAAACAATAGTTATCTTCATCCCAATTATGAATCCAGGGTCCTTTTTATTACCACATAAAGTTAGAAAAATAAAAGGAAATCCACTACAAATTATGTGGATTTAGAGACTGTAAACCAAGTAAGATAACTGAGAGAATAAGAAACATGGCATTTCTTGGGAAAGAGTGGTGATAAAAGCTAATACAAGGTTTTTAAAAGAGACAGTTGAAGAGAATATGGAAAATTAGGGGAAATGGAGTTTAGCAAATTGACACATTGGAAATTTTCAGTAAGCCATAGTTTTTTCATTCCCATCACACTGAACAGAAAAAAACAAGAAGTTAATTGAAATCTTGATCTTATAGTCCCCAGTATTCAAAAACTGTGCAGTAAAAGAACTGCACAGATACTAATTACATTTCAACATAGATTTGATTTCAACAAACCATACATGTGCTTGAGAAGCATATATGATAGTGTTGTGCCCTATTGGACCAGATCCAAAATAGATAAAAAAAAAAAGGCATGAGAGCCCTGTTTACTACTCTGTGAAGTAGTATACCCACCCCTCCAAGGTTATGAAGTATTTTTTAAATCACTGCAGAATGGTACATGCAAGGTCCAATGAAACAAAGATAATGGCTCAGCTCTTAAAGTCCCTATAAAAGTAAAAAATAGTCCTCAAAAGGAATTATTTAATGATGAATTAGCACAATTTAATTTAAATTTATTATAAATGTGCTAATGGGACTCTTTGCAGTTATTTCAACTACATATTATAACCTTAAGGACTCACCAAAAAGTCATCAGAAATTTCCTGTGTCCTGAATCCTTTTCCTTTTTCTTCTGACAACCAGGAATAAAATCCTGATGGAGGTAGAAGATTAGTTTGAATAATCAGGCACTGAAATGATCTCAAGTGAAAGATGAGTAAGAACATCTGCTCATCTTTATGCCCATTTCTATATGGTATCCCTATCTCTCTCATCTTTCAGATTTATATTTATATATAAGGATTTATATCTAATATCTATATATAAATATATATTGGATTTAACATATTAATGTAACTTCGTTTGTTAGCAGGGAGAACCTAAGTTAGAGAACATGAGTCTTGGGGTCAGCGCTGTGGCACAGCGGGTAAGGCTGCCACCTGCAGTGACAGTATCCCATGTGGGTGCCAGTTCAAGTCTCGGCTGCTCCACTTCCATTCCTGCTCTCTGCTGTGGCTTGGGAAAGTAGTAGAGGATGGCCTAAGTTAAGCCCCTGTACAAATGTGTGAAGACTGGAGGAAGATCTTGGCTCCTAGCTTTGCATCAGATCAGCTCTGGCCGTTGTGGCCATTTTGGGAGTGAACCAGTGAATAGAAGACCTCTCTCTCTTTACCTCTCTCTGTCTCTGCCTATTTGTAACTCAGCCTTTCAAATAAATTAATAAATTAAAATTTTAAAAAAGAAAGACATGAGTCTTACCCTCTAAGAATTTCATAGTCAATCCACAAAGATTTAAAACTGTGCTATTGATTAGTAAACAAAAATATATCACTGTTTTAGTGATTTTTGTAATTAAAAAAAACTACCTGCTTTGACTACTTTTATAATATTATTAATATTGAAAATTTAAAATTAAAGGTGATGAAAATATTAAAAACATACAAGGTATGCTCTAAAAATTCAACGGACACTGCATGAAATTTATCAGAGATTGGGATTGTCTTGGAAAGGTAAATACGGGTTAATTACAATACAGGCATTCTGTTTCTGCCTACCACAGTTCACAAATAGGTCAAGGCAGATCTGAGCATTACGGATATAATGGGTTAGATATGGTGATAAGGTTACCAAATCCTGTGTAAGAGCATCAGAAAGGTATCAATAGACAAACTTTTTACAGTAAAGAGACACCTATGTAGAGGTTGTGTTCACCTTTGCCACAGAAACCACTGCTAACTTCTTCAGAGATAACCCCTCATTCTTATACATTTGTTATGAGGCTGTAAATCACAAAATCACAAGGCATTTCTTTCAAAAGAATCAAAATAATCTAAATGGTGCCAATGATAACACCTGGCAAGGTAGACATGAAACTTGAAGGACAATAAAATATGCTTTTGAAATTATGATAAAAACGATGTGGCCAAAACACCCAAGCTTTCTGATCTATGGTAACAGAGAATAAAGCCATCTAATTAAAAGAAAACTTAGAAATATGCATGTGCATCCATGCTCCCACAATGTTAACGATAATTATGTCTCCAATTTCTTCCTTGTATAAGAGCAATTCCTTCCCAGTATTTCCAAGTTAGCTAGCCAATTAATCTCTATTTTGGTGTGTGCTACTTTGAATTGTGCTTCTATCATTTCGAATGGAAGGATTTTACTTTCACTACAATTTTTCATGCCAACATCAAGATTTCAGAAACTAAGGATGATATTTAGAAAGTGTTGCTAGAAAAAAGAAATGGGCATGAAAAACAGAGTAAAGTCTAAATTAGGAGGTGAAAAATCTCAAGCATAACGAAGATCGACTCTAAGATATTAAGTCAAACAATCGCTGGCAATTAGGTGGCTGGAGATGAGAGTTCAGTCCCTATGTGAAAAGCCTTTTGATCAAAGAATTAGACTTTTCTTCATTTGAGCTTAAGTTGAGATGAAAATCCCACTCAACATCTTGATTACAGCCTTACAGAGGACCAAGCTAAGACATGCTAAGATTTCTGATCTTCAGAAACCATGAGATAATAAACGTTTCTTGTTTTAATTTCATCATTTTTGTGGTAAAATTATTACACAATAGATAATTTATTCAAATTTAGTATAGCATAAAATATGGATTCTGAGGATTAAGGAGGATGGAGTGTTACAGATAATTTATCATGTAAGATATCCTCAAATACCCAAGTAGGAGCCAGACAGCACACTTTCCACCACAACTGAGAATAATACATCTGTGATGGGAGCCCCAGCATTCATGAAGGAATCTACAATGACTTTGCTTGTAGATCCTGAGTTACAGAGTAAATATATATCATCAAATCAAGGCATTTAAAAATAAGAGGAATAACAGGACCATGAGTGTAAGTGTTAAGTGAAGGAAGTGAATGGCCAAAAACAAAGCAGGGTGGTCATGGTTACTATAATGAACAGCAGAAATGTCAGAGTAATAAGATGATTTTGATATCCAGAGACCTAAGGCAACAAATGAGCACACTGATAAATGATTACTTGGTCTGTATAAGAAAAATCTTAGGTCCAGTTCACACAAGTCTTATTTCAGTTAACAGACAAGTTACAATACCTCAACAAAGCTTCAGACTTAAGTCAGCTTACATGCCCAGAAATGGTTGGAAAAAATAAATGTAAGCCTGGTCTCTAGAAGAATCTCAGTGCTTCCCAAATCATATTTTTAATCTTTCTCATCAAGTTGTCTAGAAACATCTTTGCTCGTTTACCAAAATGAGGGTTCACCAGGTATTTGGTAGTGTCTACAGTCTGTCTCCTAATTGCACATAGCCATGTAAGCTTACAACATCACCCTGGCCCTACTTTCAAAGTAGAAACTTGTGGAGATGAGATAGTCCAGACGACTTTCAGAACTTATAGCCCAAGTCCACTTGACTGGACCCAGTGAGTCTTTTAAAGCACTTTCTGTTTATTTTTTCCAATTGCGGAGTAATTAGAATATACCTACACAGAACCTATTAGAGTAGTAAAATATATGCATTAGTTAACTCTTCATGTGTAGTAATAGGACTACAAACCTAGCTGCATAAAGCCGTTCCAGAGTTTAACAGGCCACAATCTTTGTGGGTCTGTAATCCAAGCATGGCATAACTAGGTTCTCTGCAAGACTGTAATCACAATGACATCGCAGCGTGGCTCCTCTGACAAGTACTGCTGGAGGAGAATCTCTTCCGAGCTCAAATTGGCAGTCAGCGTTCAATTCTTGCAAGTGTCCAGCTTGAATCTATCCCTTTCCTTTCAGCTATGAACTGTTTTCTGCTCTCATTGCCTTGACACTTCCTTCTCTATAGGTCTGTACAAAACTTGCTTCTTCAAAGGCAGCAAAAGCTGAATAAAAATATGATTTGAACCCCAAATATCAAGATCTTAGATTCACCCTTTTTAAATCTAAAAGGCACTGAAATTATTTTTGCCTATGTCTAGAGGAGATTTTTTGAAAATTTGTTTATTTTATTTGAAAGCTAAAGTGTCAGAGAGATAGACACAGAGAGAGAACTCCCATTCACTGGTAGACTCCCCAAAAGGTCACAAAAGTCTGGGTTGGGCCAGGCCAATGCCAGGAGCCAGCAATTCAATCCAGGTCTCCGACCTGGATGACAAAAATTCTTTGCTGCAAACCCAAGCTCATTAATAGGGATCTGGATATGAAGTGGAACAGGCAGCACTCAAATCAGCACTCTTACGTGAAAAGCTACCATTGCAAATGTCAGCCTAACCTACTGCACCACAATCCCAGCCCCAAAAAGAAGCTTCTTAGACACAGATAAGTAATTGATAGGATTTCTGTTCAAAGAACAAATAAAGAACATTTTAAGCTGTCCTCAGTGTAGTATGGTAATTAATATAATATTGTATTAATATAATTAATATAACTAGCTTGTTCAAGAACAAATCAGTGTGGGGCATAGTTCTTTCACTACAACTAAATTTACATTAAATTTATGTTCTAGTTCTTGCATTTGAAGTCAGTGTATGCCAAGATGAGCAGTTTATGATCTCTATGCAGTAGTTGTTGTGAAGCCACTGTCTTTGGGAAGACAATACAGGTAAGATCCAAAAACAATGTGGGTTTGTTTCTAGATCAACAATAACAAAATAATTATCACAACAGAGTGAGCCACACAATTTCTTGGTTTCCTTTTGCAACAAAATTTTTATTTATACTGTATTACAGTCGATTAATGTGCAATGACCTTTATCTATTATAGACATTATGTATTGATTAAAATGTTCACATCCTCTGAGCCTTCAACAGAAAATACACTTTTTTTCTGGTGGACTATATTGCCTCCAAATTGACGGCAGATGGCCAGAATTATGGTTGCCGAAAGTCAAAGTACTGGTGGCAATTTTCTTAATGTAAGACAACAGTGAATTTGTCACATGTTTGACTCTCCATTTCATGAGCGATGTGTCTATAGCATGTATTGTGCCTAGATAACAATTCTACCCACAGTATGATTTCTTTCTAAATTGGAGCCCAAACTCTTGAACTCTGCCACTCTTTATCAACTAAGTTTGTAGAATATTCCAAACCTTCTCTTGCCAGTTCAACATTGTTCCCTAATCTTCAACATGAGTACACCTATCCCAGTACACAACTCTCTTTTTATGATTCATTATGATTATGATTCATTAGAAGTGACATTGAAGTTTTATCATGAGATTGTACCAATTCAGCCACATCCCCAGGATTTATTACTAGTTCTAGTTCTCTGGATAGTTCTACCACGTTTCTCCTTGAAGACTCAAACCACTCAACATTGTGCATAAGGTCAGGAATCAATTGCTTTCTAACTCTGTTGTTATTTTGCACTCTAGAATGGTGAATACTTCCCCCCAAATTTTCAGTTTACTTTGCTCAAATCATTTAGAGGAATCACATTCTATGGAAGCTATATCTTCACAAAATGTATTTCTTAAATAAGACTTAAAAGTCTAATTTGCTCTTTGATTCATGGGCTACATGATGGATGTTGTGCCAGCAGACAAGAAATGACATCAATTTCATTAATATTGTTGGTAATCTACATCACAGTTCATGGGGGACCAGGTGCATTGTAAATGAATGATAATGTTTTCAAAAAGAACTTTTTCATTTCTGAGCAATGGGCCTCAAAAGTCAGCTTAAAATATTTAGAATGTCATGTTGTAAATAGAATATGCTGTCATCTAAGATTTGTCATTTTACTTATAGAGCACAGATGAGTATATTTCATGTATTTGTTAAATGTCTTATGATTTTCTAAATGAGCATTGGCTTCAACTTAAAATCACCAGCTAAATTCCTCTCTATCAATAGAATCAGGCTAATCTTTGAAGCTTTGAAGCAAGATGCTAATTTCTTTATAGCTATGAAAATCCCTAGATTATATCTTCTTCCAATATAAGGCTATTTTATCTACACTAAAAATCTGTAGATTAGTGTGGCCACCTTCCTTTAAAAGTTAGATCTTGTGGGTAACTTGCTACAACTTCTACATCAGCATTTGCTCTTTCACCTTGCACTTTTTTTTAAAGATTTATTTATTGATTAAAAGGCAGAGTTACAGAGAGGAAGAAGGTGAGGTTGAGACAGTGAGAGTGAGAGTGTGTGTGTGTGAGGGAGAGGGAGAGGGAGAGAGAGAAAGAGAGAGAGAGACAGAGCGAGCTCCATCTTCTATTCACTAGTGCACTCCCAGATGGCTTCAACAGCCGGAGCTGGGCCAATCTGAAGCCAAGAGCCAGAAGCTTCTTCTGGGTATTCCACAAGGGTGCAGTTGCTCAAGCACAAGTAGTGTCTTCTGCTGTTTTCCCAAACCATAGCAGAGAGCTGCTATGAAGTGGAGCATCCGGGTCTCTAAAAGGCATCCATATACGATGCAGGCACTACCGACAGTGGCTTTACCTGCTTTGCCACAGCAGCGGCCCCTCACCTTGCACTTTTATGTTATGGAGATGCCTTCTTTCCTGAAGTCTCAGAAATCAAATCTTAGAACATTATGGGGGCTGGCGCCATGGCTCACTAGGCTAATCCTCCGCCTTGCGGCGCCGGCACACTGGGTTCTAGTCCTGGTCGGGGCGCCGGATTCTGTCCCGGTTGCTCCTCTTCCAGGCCAGCTCTCTGCTGTGTCCTGGGAGTGCAGTGGAGGATGGTCCAAGTGCTTGGGCCCTGCACCCCATGGGAGACCAGGAGAAGCACCTGGCTCCTGCCATCGGATCAGCGTGGTGCGCAGGCCACGGCTGCCATTGGAGGGTGAACCAACGGCAAAAGGAAGACCTTTCTCTCTCTCTCTCTCTCTCTCTCACTGTCCACTCTGCCTGTCAAAAAAAAAAAAAAAAAGAAAAGAAAAGAAAAGAAAAGAAAAGAACATTATGGGTTTCTTTTGCTTCCCTAGCTTTTCTCACCCTTCATAAAAATGAAGAGAGTTAAGTTCTTGCTGTAGATTAGTATTTGGCTTAAGGAAATATTGTAATTGATTTGCTTTATCTAGACCACTAAAACTTTCCCCACATCAGCAATAATATGTTACTATCACTGGGGTAGCAATTTTAGCTTCTTCAAGAACTTTTCCATTGCATTCACAACTTGTATAACTTATGCAAGAAACCTACAATGTAGCATATCTCAGTTTTCAGAGTTTTTTCCTCAGCAAGCTTGATCTTTTCTATGTTTTTTAAATTATTACCTTTCATTTGAATATTCAGAGATAAAGGTTGGGTTATTGCCTACTTTCAATGTTATTGGATCTCATAGAATAGGCAACTGTGATGGGAAGAGGGAAAGAAAAGGAAACATCTGATTGATGAGGCAGTCAGAGCACACATATTAATCAACTAAGTTCTCCCAAACAATTAAAACAATCATATGAAAGATCACTGATTCCAAATCACCATAGCATGTGAAAAAAGGAAAATTTTGAAATACTGAGAGAAATACCAAAATGTGATGCAGATTCAGGGAGTGAGCACACCCTCTTGGAAATACGGTTCCAATAGACTTGTTCAATGCAGAGTTGAAATTAACCTTTAATTTGTAAAAATTGCAGTATCTGTGAAGTACTTTTAAGCAAAGCACTATCAAAGGAAGTATGCTTGTCATAATGAATAATCAAATAATATGATTGTTTCTAATAGTCAACAAATAATTGATGCAATAATCATTACTATGACACGTATATGTTTATATACCTATATATATATATATATATCTTTTTGAATGCAGATTGTTGATTATTTTTTGCTTTTCTTTATATTGATATTTCCCTTAAAGTACACCTTCAATAAAAATAGGTTAATAGTATTTGGAGTGCTATTTTTGACTGGCTTTATAATTTCTCCTCTTGTGGACACATATATCGTTGAAATTGAGACAGTTGATTCTTTTAACCTCACCATCTACCAAGTACATAATTCAATGAAAAATAGCTCTTGTGAATTGATTTTGAAAAGTAAATTAAGAGTTTGTTCAATAGTCACATATTTAAATAGATTGAGATGTATTTTTTCTGACATGACTGCAATTATACCTGACATAACTGCCACCTGTTGTCAATGGGACTACACTTAAGAAACTGAAAGAGGTCTCTGGTTTCTGTACAGGCATCTTTTTAGTTTTTAGATGTTTAGCACATAAAAAAAGATTAAGCATTGCTCTTCATTGTTAAACATTTATCACTGTGATGATGCTTGAAATTTTTGTCAGTTTTATTTATACATAAAATTTATATATGAAGCCATCTTTCTGTTTTCCCCTTGAAAGTATAGTAAGGAATTATTATTATTATTATTATTATTGTCAACAGTAAGGTACTAATTGGAAGGTTGAAGTAAAACACAACATGGATCTCATTATGAATCATACAAGCAACTTAGCTTGTAAAACCCTGGAAATATTTCTATGGTTCAGAAAATATTTAACGCATGATGACACACTCAGAAGTAATTAAAAGGATAAGCATTTAGATAAATTTTTTCTCTTCATAGTAATAGAAGAAAAACTTACAAAAATTGTCATAAATATAAGACTTAGCAAAAATAGACAAAAATATTTCATTTAACATTTAATATGTTTAAAAGTGGCACATAATGTAAATTTGTACTAGGGGCCAGTGTTGTGGCGTAGCAGGTAAAGCCACTACCTGCAGTGCAAGTATCCCATATGGGCGCTGCTTTGAGTCCCAGCTGCTCCACTTCTGATCCAGTTCTCTGCTAGGGCCTGGGAAAGCAGTGGAGGATGACCCCTGTACCCACGTGGGAGACCCTTTATCCTTTTCTTTTTAATTTTTATTTTTGTTTGCTTTGTTTTATTTGTTCTTCCCTGGAAGCACGTGAAATCTTTTTTTAAAAAGATGGCCTGGAAATTGTAAGCATCCTCACCTTCACTGTTAACAGTACCAGCACCAGTATTTGCTGACCATGTACAATATGTTGGAGAGTGGTTGTCTTTTCTGAAGTCTTTTCTTTAATTTTTTATCACTATAAGCCAGGTCAGAACCAGAGATGTGGATTTACCTTATGAATCAGTATTTTCATATGTAACTCAGTAATGATTTGATAAATAAGCAGATGATTAATATATGTTTTTTAATTTCATTCTCAACCATTAAGATATTCATGTCCCTTTCTGCTTGATAAAATAATTTTATAAGCGATAGTAGTTTCAATATACAACAGTTTTTTTAAGTAGTAGTAATTTAAAGATTCATTTATTTACTTACTTGAAAGCCAGAGTGAATAGAGAGAGGGGGAGAGAGAGAGAGAGAGAGAGAGAGAAGGAGAAACATACAGAATGAGAGAGGGATTTTCTATAATCTGGCCCACTCCCCAAATGGCCATACTAGCCAGGTCCAGGCCAAAGCCAGCTGAAAGGAACTCCAACCATTGTCTCACATGGATGGCAAGGGCCCTAGTACTTGAGCCCTACACTGCCTTCCCTGGTGCATTAGCAGGAATCTGGATTAGATGTGCACAGCCAGACTTGAATTGACATCCCAATGTGGGATTTCTGCTTTGTCAGTGGTGGCTAAACACAGTGCTGCAGGATACCAAAAGAATATTTTGCAACAATAACTAATTAGTTTCCTTTTTAAAGAATACTTGAGTTTTATATTAAAATGTGTACTCTTGAATTGAATGACATGGTACAATGCATTAAACTGCTATTTGGTATGCCTGCGACCTATATCAGAGTATTATTCCAGAAGATGGCGGAATAGTGAGGGCGCGCACCGATAGTCCGGGAAAATTTAGTTTAATAAAAGGGGAGTTACGGTAGCCTCAGAAAAAAGAACCAGGAAAATATTGCAGAGGAGACTCTTCTGGATCGAGTGGCTGTGAATTGGAGGACCTACTGGGAGAACAAGGTCGCCCACCGCGCGGAAGCCGAGCCGCGGGACCGAGCCGCGGAAGCCGCAGGGTCTGCACACCAGTGCTCGAAGGGGAGTGCATGCCACACAGACAACAGCGGGGAGACTTGGGACGTCCAGGGCTCCGAGTCCACACATCGACGCTGGAAGGGGAGGTGAGCTCAATAGCCCGAGACATTGGTGGGGAAACAGGGGTCAGAATCTAGAGGGGGGCTGGAAAGTGCAGCAAACTCACTACCGGAAAGAAGGAAAAAAAAAGCTTCGGGGTTTCTCTTCCCCCTAACCTTGCAAAGGTCGCAAGGCTGCAAGGCTTGAAGAATTCCCAAGACACAAAGAGCAGGCCCCCTCTCTGGATTTACATATCAACGGGGGAGAGCTAAGGAACTGAGTCACTACAATTCAGTAGCCTAGGCAACCCAGTGGGAGTCCAGAGGAGCTTAAAGGGACTCTGGGGGTAGAAGCCAGAGACTGGAAGCTAAATACCATCAATTCTGCACAGCCATGCCCTGCGGTGTTACTTACCCCCTGAATAAATAAAATAAATAAATAAATAAAAAGAGAGAGATTTACCACACATAACCTGAGGGTGTCACCTTTGCACACCCTTAACCAGGAAGAACCAAGCAGAGCTCTCAGCCCGCACCCATCTCAGGCCTCCAAAGCTCCTCCAACAGCAGGCAGTCCACTTAATACGGACATAGTATAAAAAAAAAAAAAAACGCACAGTGACGCAAGAAGAATTAACTATGCCAAGTAACAAACACAGAAATCAAGGGAACAAGATCAACGATGACACTATGATGCCTCTAAATAAACAAAACACCCCAAACCAAGATTATGAAGATGATGAGATAGAAGAAATGCAAGATACGGATTCCAAAAAATTTATGATAAGAACATTTAGAAGTTTTCAAAAGCAAATCCTTGAACTACAGAAATCCTTATTGGACAAGATTGAAAATCTCTCTCGTGAAAATGAAATTTTAAGGAAGAATCAAAATGAAACTCAGAAACTAGTAGAACAGGAAAGTGTGATAGTGAAGGGAAATCAAAATGAAATGAAGAGCTCAATAGATCAAATGACAAACACATTAGAAAGCCTTAAAAACAGAATGGGTGAAGCAGAAGAGAGAATATCAGACTTAGAAGATAGAGCACAGGAAAACATACAGTCAAACCAAAGAAAAGAAGAGGAAATTAGAAATCTAAAACATATTGTCGGGAATCTACAGGATACTATTAAAAAAAAAAAAAAAAAAACAACATTCGAGTTCTAGGAGTTCCTGAAGGCATGGAGAGAGAGAAAGGATTGGAAGGCCTTTTTAGTGAGATACTAGCAGAGAACTTTCCAGGTTTGGAGAAGGACAGAGACATCCTAGTACAGGAAGCTAATAGAACCCCCAATAAACATGACCAAAAGAGATCCTCACCACAACATGCGGTAATTAAACTTACCACAGTGAAACATAAAGAAAAGATCCTAAAATGTGCAAGAGAGAAACGTCAGATTACTCTCAGAGCATCTCCAATCAGACTCACAGCAGACTTCTCATCAGAAACACTACAGGCTAGGAGGGAATGGTGAGACATAGCACAGGTGCTAAGAGAGAAAAATTGCCAGCCCAGAATATTATATCCTGCAAAGCTCTCATTTGTGAATGAAGGTGAAATAAAGACTTTTCATAGCAAACAGAAATTGAAAGACTTTGTGGCCACTCGTCCGGCCCTGCAAAAGATACTTAAAGATGTGCTATACTCAGAAACACAGAAACACGACCATCAATATGAAAGAAGGGAAAGGAAGAACACCTACCAGTAAAAGAGCATGGGAAGCTCAAAGCATATACTAGAAAATATTTCCGGGAAAATGGCAGGGCAAAGTCACTACTTATCAATAGTCACATTAAACATTAATGGTCTGAATTCTTCAGTTAAAAGACACCGTTTGGCTGACTGGTTCAAAGAACACAACCCAACTATTTGTTGCCTACAAGAAACACATCTCTCTAACAAAGAGGCATGCAGACTGAAAGTGAAAGGTTGGAAAAAGATATTCCATGCCAACAGAAACCAAAAAAAAGCAGGTGTAGCCATATGCCATATTAATATCAGACAAAATAAACTTTAATACAAAAACTGTTAAGAGAGACAAAGAGGGACACTATATAATGATTAAGGGTTCAATTCAACAGGAAGATGTAACTATTATAAATGTATATGCACCTAATTACAGGGCACCGGTCTATTTAAAAGATATGTTAAGGGACTTAAAGGGAGATTTAGATTCCAATACAATAGTACTGGGGGACTTCAATACTCCACTCTCAGAAATAGACAGATCATCCAGACAGAAGATCAACAAGGAAACAGCAGATTTAATCGACACTATTGCCCAAATGGATCTAACAGATATCTACAGAACTTTCAACCCTACATCTACAGACTTCACATTCTTCTCAGCAGTGCATGGAACCTTCTCTAGGATTGATCACATACTAGGCCATAAAGCAGGTCTTAGCAAATTTAAAAGAATTAGAATCATACCATGCAGCTTCTCAGACCACAGCAGAATGAAGCTGGAAATTAGCAACTCAGGAAACCCCAGAAAGTATGCAAACACATGGAGACTGAACAACATGCTCCTGAATGAACACTGGGTCATTCAAGAAATCAAAAGAGAAATCAAAAACTTTCTGGAAGTAAATGAAGACAACAACACAACATATCAAAACTTATGGGATACAGCAAAAGCAGTATTGAGAGGCAAATTTATAGCAATAGGTGCCTATATCAAGAAATTGGAAAGGTACCAAATAAAGGAGCTTTCAGCGCATCTCAAGGACCTAGAAAAACTGCAGCAAAGCAAACCCAAATCTAGTAGGAGAAGAGAAATAATTAAAACCAGAGAAGAAATTAACAGGATTGAATCCAAAAAAAAAAAAAAAAAACTATAAAAAATCAGGCAAGCGAGAAGCTGGTTTTTTGAAAAAATAAAGAAAATTGACACCCCATTGGCCCAACTAACTAAAAAAAGAAGAGAAAAGACCCAAATCAATAAAATCAGAGATGAAAAAGGAAACGTAACAACAGACACCACAGAAATAAAAAGAATCATCAGAAATTACTACAAGGACCTGTATGCCAGCAAACAGGAAAACCTATCAGAAATGGATAGATTCCTGGACACATGCAATCTACCAAAATTGAACCATGAAGACATAGAAAACCTAAATAGACCCATAACTGAAACAGAAATTGAAACAGTAATTAAGGCCCTCCCAACAAAGAAAAGCCCAGGACCAGATGGATTCACTGCTGAATTCTACCAGACATTTAAAGAAGAACTAATCCCATTTCTTCTCAAACTATTCAGAACAATCGAAAAAGAGGGAATCCTCCCAAATTCTTTCTATGAAGCCAGCATCACCTTAATCCCTAAGCCAGAGAAAGATGCATCACTGAAAGAAAATTACAGACCAATATCCCTGATGAACATAGACGCAAAAATCCTCAATAAAATTCTGGCCAATAGAGTACAACATCACATCAGGAAAATCATCCACCCAGACCAAGTGGGATTCATCCCTGGTATGCAGGGATGGTTCAACATTCGCAAATCAATCAATGTGATTCACCACATTAACAGACTGCAAAAGAAAAACCATATGATTATCTCGATTGATGCAGAGAAAGCATTTGATAAAATTCAACACCCTTTCATGATGAAAACTCTAAGCAAATTGGGTATAGAAGGAACATTCCTCAATATAATCAAAGCAATTTATAAAAAACCCACAGCCAGCATCCTATTAAATGGGAAAAGTTGGAAGCATTTCCACTGAAATCTGGCACCAGGCAGGGATGCCCACTCACCACTGCTATTTAACATAGTTCTGGAAGTTTTAGCCAGAGCCATCAGACAAGAAAAAGAAATCAAAGGAATACAAATCGAGAAGGAAGAATCAAACTATCCCTCTTTGCAGACGATATGATTCTGTACTTAGAGGATCCAAAGAACTCTACTAAGAGACTATTGGAACTCATAGAGGAGTTTGGCAAAGTGGCAGGATATAAAATCAATGCACAAAAATCAACAGCCTTTGTATACACAAGCAAAGCCATGGCTGAGAAAGAACTGCTAAGATCAATCCCTTTCACAATAGCTACAAAAACAATCAAATACCTTGGAATAAACTTAACCAAGGACGTTAAAGATCTCTACGATGAAAATTACAAAACCTTAAAGAAAGAAATAGAAGAGGGTACCAAAAATGGAAAAATCTTCCATGCTCATGGATTGGAAGAATCAACATCATCAAAATGTCCATTCTCCCAAAAGCAATTTATAGATTCAATGCAATACCAATCAAGATACCAAAGACATTCTTCTCAGATGTAGAAAAAATGATGCTGAAATTCATATGGAGGCACAAGAGACCTCGAATAGCTAAAGCAATCTTGTACAACAAAAACAAAGCTGGAGGCATCACAATTCCAGATTTCAGGACATACTACAGGGCAGTTGTAATCAAAACAGCATGGTACTGGTACAGAAACAGATGGATAGACCAATGGAACAGAATTGAAACACCAGAAATCAACCCAAACATCTACAGCCAACTTATATTTGATCAAGGATCTAAAACCAATTCCTGGAGTAAGGACAGTCTATTCAATAAATGGTGCTGGGAAAACTGGATTTCCACTTGCAGAATCATGAAGCAAGACCCCTACCTTACACCTTACACAAAAATTCACTCAACATGGATTAAAGACCTAAATCTACGACCTGACACCATCAAGTTATTAGAGAACATTGGAGAAACCCTTCAAGATATTGGCACAGGCAAAGAATTTCTGGAAAAGACCCGGGAGGCACAGGCAGTTAAAGCCAAAATCAACTATTGGGATTGCATCAAATTGAGAAGTTTCTGTACTGCAAAAGAAACAGGAGAGTGAAGAGACAACCGACAGAATGGGAAAAAATATTTGCAAACTATGCAACAGATAAAGGGTTAATAACCAGAATCTACAAAGAGATCAAGAAACTCCACAAAAACAAAACCAACAACCCACTTAAGAGATGGGCCAAGGACCTCAATAGACATTTTTCAAAAGAGGAAATCCAAATGGCCAACAGGCATATGAAAAAATGTTCAAGGTCACTAGCAATCAGGGAAATGCAAATCAAAACCACAATGAGGTTTCACCTCACCCCGGTTAGAATGGCTCACATACAGAAATCTACCAACAACAGATGCTGGCGAGGATGTGGGGAAAAAGGGACACTAACCCACTGTTGGTGGGAATGCAAACTGGTCAAGCCACTATGGAAGTCAGTCTGGAGATTCCTCAGAAACCTGAAGATAACCCTATCATTCAACCCAGCCATCCCACTCCTTGGAATTTACCCAAAGGAGTTTAAACTGGCAAACAAAAAAGCGGTCTTCACCCTAATGTTTATTGCGGCACAATTCACAATAGCCAAGACCTGGAAACAACCTAAATGCCCATCAACGGTAGACTGGATAAAGAAATTATGGGATATGTACTCTTTAGAATACTATACCGCAGTAAGAAACAACGAAATCCAGTCATTTGCAACAAAATGGAGGAATCTGGAACAAATCATGCTGAGTGAAGTAAGCCAGACCCAAAGGCACAAATACCATATGTTCTCCCTGATCGGTGACAACTGACTGAACACCAAAAAGGAAACCTCCTGAAGTGAAATGGACACTATGGGAAACGGTGACTTGATCAGCATAGCACTGACTGTTAATGAACAACTTAATACATTATCCCTCTTAGTAGTTTTTTTTGTCTGTTCTAAATATGACTGGTTTAATTCTGTAATTATCACAGAGTTATTCTTAAGTGTTGAAAATTAACTGAAATGTGATCCCTGTTAAACATAAGAGTGGGAATAAGAGAGGGAAGAGATGTACAATTTGGGACATGCTCAAGCTGACTTGCCCCAATTGGTAGAGTTTGAAACATACCAGGGGACTCCAATCCAATCCCATCAAGGTGGCATGTACCAATGCCATCTCACTATTCCAAGTGATCAATTTCAGTTCACAATTGATCATAATGAAAGGACTAAGAGTCAAAGGGAGCACATAAACAAGTCTAGTACCTGCTAACACTAACCGATAGAATAAATAAAGGGGAGAGTGATCCAACATGGGAAGTGAGATACTCAGCAGACTCATAGAATGGCGGATGTCCTAAATAGCACTCTGGTCTCAGAATCAGCCCTAAAGGCACTCGGAGCTGGCTGAAAAGCCCATAAGAGTATTTCAGGCATAGAAAGCCAAGACACTCTGGCAAAAAGATCTCTGTGAGTGAGATCCCAGTGGAAAGAACAGGTCTTCAAAGAAGGAGGTACCTTTCTCTGAAGGGAGGAGAGAACCTCCACTTTGAATATGACCTTGTCTAAACAAGATAAGAGTCGGAGAACTCAAGGGGCTTCCATAGCCTTGGAAACTCATGACTGGTGCATAGGGAGATTACTAATGCCATAAACAGGAGTGTCAATTTGTAAAGTCAACAACAGGAGTCACTGTGCACTTACTCCTCATGTAGGATCTCTGTCCTTAATGTGCTGTGCATTGGCATTTAATGCTATAACTAGTACTCAAACAGTATATTTCACTTTGTGTTTCTATGGGGGTGCAAACTGTTGAAATCTTTACTTAATGTATACTAAACTGATCTTCTGTAAAAAAAAAAAAAAAAAGAAATTATCAATACCCAACTTGACTCTCACTGGGATTAAACATGACAATAGGTCTGATCTGATTTCATCATCATTTAAAAAATCATCTATTATTTTTCACTTTATGTTTCTGTGTGGGAGCAAACTGTTGAAATCCTTACTTAATGTATACTAAGCTGATCTTCTGCATATTAAGATAATCAAAAATGAATCTTGATGTGAATGGAAGGGGAGAGGGAGTAGGAAAGGGGAGGGTTGTGGGTGGGATGGACAGTATGAGGGGGAAGCCATTGTAATCCATAAGTCGTACTTTGGAAATTTATATTCATTAAATAAAAGATAAAAAAGAGTATTATTCCAGTCTCAACTAGATTTTTAAACCAGATCCCTGCTAATATTCCTGAGAAATAAGCAGAAGATGGTCCAAGTGCCTAAGCCCCTGTCCCAAATGTGAGTGTCCAAGATGGAGTTACAGTCTTCTGGCTTTGGCCTGGGCCAATGTGGTTCTTACAGTCACTGAGGAAATGAATCAGCAGACAGCAAGTCTTTCTCTCTCTGTCTCTCTCTCTTTCTTTGTTGCTCTACCTTTCAAATAAATAAATAAACTTTTAAAACAGATTTTTTTAAGAAATAAAAAGTAATCATTACATTTAGCATGAAAAAAATTCCAAAAGTTTATTACAGTTGTGTATGTGTATGTGTGTGTGTGAGTATGTTTACATCTCAAGAAATATGAAAGAGTTTTGGGGGTACTTCACTTTCAAAATTAAATCAAATGCCAAACAATTGTCAGAATTTTTAATTTTTATATCGGTAACATTGAGGAATCATAAATCAGAGACCACTATTGTAAGAATTTACAATTTTAGTAGCATCCACATATATTCATGCTTTTATTTTTGCTTTTCCATTTACAAAGCTTTACATCAAAAGGTATCCTTGCAATTGTGGACAGAAGTGAAAGAGAATACTGGAAATGTTAAACTCTAGTCAGAGAAGTGGCCAAGGGAGAAGACATTCAAGGAAAAATGGTTGTGTGTATGTGTGTGTGTGTGATTTCCTGAAAATGATCAGGGCATTTTTCAATTGCTTTAAAATACTTTTCCTGTTTGAATAATCTTTTTTTAAATTTTATTGAAGTTATACACATTTCATGTATAACATACATACAGATTTAAGAACATATTGATACTTCCCACCCTATCCTCAATCTCCCCCATGCTCCAACCCTTCTTTGTCCTCCCTCTCCCATTAACATTCTAAATTTTTAGAAGGATGTACTTTCAGTTTACTTAATGATAGTAAAGTTAACCCTAGAATAAGTAAAAGAGTTTAACAAATAGTATGAGGAAAAAAAAGTTCCTCAGCAGAAGAGACAAAGTCTGTAAACAATCATCAAATCTGAACATGTCCATCTCACTCCAATATATTACATGTAATCTTACATTTCATTTAGAAATACCTGCTATAGAACTAAAGTTAATGAAAGTCAATTTCCAGCCAATGCTGTTTCATTGACATTTTTTTGTTTATAAATGTGTATTGATTAATTTTCATCTGCTTAAAGGATGAGAGAGCGAGAGCAAGAGCGAGAGCGAGAGAGCGAGTCAATGAGAGATCTTTCATCCACTGGTTCACTCCCCAAATGTCTGCAACCACCAGTGCTGAGCCAGGATGAAATCAGGAGCCCAGAGCTGCCTCTGAGCCTTCCAGGTGAGTGGCAGAGGCTCAAGAGTTTGAGACATCATCTACTACCTTCCAGGATGCATTACCGGAAGCAGGATCAGAAGCAAAGCTATCAGGACTCAAATTCTCATTCTAATATGGAAGGTAGCATCCCAAGAAATGGTTCAACCTCCAAACTGTTGTACTAGTCCTGTTACCAGGGAGTTGCAAATTGCAGATGTTTGTATCACTTGTCTTTTAAAACCTGTACTTCTACTTCAAACCATAAAAGGTGTTATGGAAGATATCTCCTTGTAAATGACCCCTCTGACTCCAGTACATTTGCTCCATGGAATAGGTAGGTACTGCAGGATACATCAACCTGTCATGAGATATTCAAAACTGCTACAAATTTGAACCCATACTAACTTCTCAACCAGAAGATGCTGCTCATTCTGTTAAAATACTAAATAATATTATGCTTGATTGCCATGATTCTGTTGATAGAATTTTTTTTTGAAAAAAAATTGCTATGTTGTGACAAATATTTAGCTTGGCAGTTCAGATGCCAACCTCCCACACTGGGATGCCTGCATTCCAGTCCTGCTCTGGCTCCTGCTCCCCGCTTCCTGCTAACACACACCCTGGGAGGTCACAGGCATAGGTGCCTGCCATTGATATAGGAGAACTGTATTACATCCCTGGCTCTCATCCATGTTTCCTGTCCCTGGCCCTGGTCCAGCCTTGCCATTGCAGATATTAAGGGAGTAAACAGGGAGATAGGAGCTCTGTCGGCGTGTCTGTCCGTCAGTCTCCCTGTCTCTCAAATTAAAAAAATGCCTTAAAGTTACTGTAGTAAATGAAGTATCCAATGAGTTGATGTTTGAAAGTGAATTTAGTCAGAAAAATTAATGCTACGCCTTAAATTTCTCCTGGAAAACAATGCTTTAACTTAATTTTATTCAAGAAAGTAAAACTCAGTGTTCTAGAACTAACAAAAAGATGGAACTCCAATCAGAAGTAACTCAAATTCACACAACTGTAGAAAATCAAAAAGGAAAATAAAAGAGCTAAACAGTTTTATGATGACCTGTTTACCAAAAATAAAATTTTTGATTATTCATCATTGTGAAGTACTTTTTATTTTTTTAATATTTGCTTTATATAAGCAGAGTTACAGAATGAATGGGGTGGGGGAGAGAGAGAGAGGGAGAAACTTCCATCTACTGATTCACACTTGAAATGGCTGCAACAACTGGGACTGTGCCAGGTCAAAGCCTGGAGCCAAGAACTCCATGTGGGTCTCCCACATTGGTGGCAGGAGCCCAAGAATTTGGGCCACCATCCACTGCATTCTGAAGTGCACTAGCAGGGAACCTGATTGGAAACAAAGCAGCTGGGACTTCAACTGGTACCCCTATATGAGATGCCAGTGTTGCGCATGGCAACTTAACCCACTGTGCCACAAGGTGGCTCCCTGTAGTTTTGAGAGAGGGGGCTTCAAAATTTTGTCTTTCTCACCCTCACCAACTTGATGTGAAAAAGGGTAGAAAATGAAACTGGTATGTGTATATATATATATATCTCCAAACCTAAAAGTTGCATTTATTCATAAGGTTGAAAGTAGAAAAAAAGCATAAAAATAAGAAAATATTTCTTGGGCAAGCACTGGTATGTATTTGTTAGTTTAGAGATTAATATTACTTTTTTATATATAAACATAAATGTATTATTTTCTCATATATAGAGAGAAATAGCCCAAATTCGCTGAGATATTCTAGAAATTATTTCAAAGAAAAAATGAGAGCAGAGAATTATAGAAATATTTTTTTCTACCTGCAGGGAAAAACATATAAGTACACTGCTATTGGAAAAGAATTTATCAGAAGCTTCAAGGCATGTCTAAGGTTAATATAATAATTTATGAGATAAGTAAATATTGAGAATTTTGCTCATTGTATTAAAAAATGAAATTTCTAGTGGGAGAAATTTCAGCAAGTTAGTAGCTTAGGGAAAAGGTTATCTTTATTTCCCATCAGAATTAACAAGTGAAATGAATGTCAGCAGATACATAGCAAAGTTATTCTCCAGGTATGCACTGAATGACAAGTGAACATGTTCAATCCCAATGGAAATTAATGGGCAAAATTTATTTGAAGAAGTAATTATCTAAAGTAAGGAGCCCTTTTAAGATCCTTGAACCCTGAAATGGGAAATTCTTCTGTTAAAGATCTGAGAAAAGCAAAGAAAAATAATATACTCTGCTTTCTGTCCTTTTAAGAGAAAAAAATAGTATCTTACTTCAGCCTAACCTTCAAATAATTTCATTGTCCATGCCAGAACAAATTTAAATACAAACCAGGGAACCTGAAAGTATGTGATCCATGACGTCAAATGTCATTTCTAGACACTTTCCAAAATAAATAAATAAATAAATAAATAAATAAATAAAAGAAGGAAGGAGGAGGGAGGGAGGGAAATATCACTATATGCCTGGAATTGTATGTATGAAGTACAAAAATCTGTTCCCTTTATGTTACTAGGAACAATTTTACTCTGAAAAATACTATCCTTCCTTCTATGGCAACACTCAAAAATGCCAAATTTAATGACAAATGAAGTTTGGATATCTAAGTGAAAGATTTTAAAAAGTCACTTTTTAAACTGGAACAATAAATTTCAACAGAAAAAATGATGCTATATTCTTCACCTAAATGTAAAATATTTTCATAATCCTCCTGATGCAAGCCCTGGAAGGTAGCATCAACTCTTGAGTTATTGATTTCCTCCGACTACATGGAAGACTTGGATTGAGTATTCAGCTCCTGTCTTTGGTCCAGCTAATTCCGAGACATTGCAGTCATTCTGGGAGTGGACTGGTAGAGGGGAGTTTCTCTCTCTCTTTCTCTACCCCTCCCTTCCTTCCTTTCCCCCCGCTTGCGGTCTCCCTCCCTCTCTCTCCCCCCTTCTTTCTCTCTTTCAAAAGCTATATATAGGGCAGGCGCCTCAGTTTACTCGGCTAATCCTCCGGCTGCGGCGCCAGCACCTGGGGTTCTAGTCCCGGTTGCTCCTCTTCCAGTCCAGCTCTCTGCTGTGGCCCAGGAAGGCAGTGGAGGATGGCCCAAGTCCTTGGGCCCTGCACCCACATGGGAGACCAGGAGAAAGCACCTGGCTTCTGGCTTAGGATCAGCGCTGTGCGCAGGCATAGCAGCCATTTGGGGGTGAACCAATGGAAGAGGAAGACCTTTCTCTCTCTCTCTCTCTCTCTCTCTCTGTCTGTCTAACTCTGCCTGTCAAAAATAAAATAAATAAATAATTTGCAGACACTATTCTTGTATATGTGATCCCTTTGGTTCTTAGTCCTATCATTATGATCAATTGTGAACAGAAATTGATCACTGGGACTAGTGAGATGACATTGGTACATGCCACCTCGATGGGATTGAATTCGAATCCCCTGGTATGTTTCTAATTCCACCGTTTGAGGCAAGTCAGCTTGAGCATGTCCCAAATTGTACATCTCTTCCCTCTCTTATTCCCACTCTTATATTTAACAGTGATCACTTTTCAGTTAAGTTTCAGCACTTAAGAAGAATTGTGTATTGATTACAGTATTCAACCAAAAGTATTAAGTAGAACAAACAAAAAAATACTAAGAGGGATAACATATTAAGCTGCTCATCAACAGTCAGGGTGAGGGCTGATCAAGTCACCGTTTCTCATAGTGTTCATTTCACTTTAACAGGTTTCCTTTTTGGTGCTCAGTTAGTTGTCACCTATCAAGGAGAACAAGTGGTATTTGTCCCTTTGGGATTGGCTTATTTCACTCAGCATAATTTTTTTCAAATTCCTAACAGGGATCACTTTTCAGTTAAAATTTAAACACCTAAGAATAATTGTGTGTTAATTACAGAGTTCAACCAATGGTACTAGAACAAAAAAAAAATACTAAAATGGATAAAGTATTACATTGTACATCAACGTCAGGACAAGAGCTGATCAAGTCACTGTTTCTCACAGTGTCCAATTGATCGTAATGATAGGACTAAGAACCAAAGGGATCACAAAAACAAGAATAGTGTCTGCAAATACTAGCTGATAGAATCAAAAAGGGAGAGAATGATCCAACATGGGAAGTGTCGCTCCCCCTCTTCATGGAGGAACGACACAAGACCCTGCGCTGTTCTTTTGTCTGCTCGGCCCTCTCTGGGTTTGCTGCTGGTTCTTCCCGGGTTGGCTACCGTCCCTTCCACCTCCGTGGAAGGGCGGTTCCCCCTAACACCTTCCCCACTTCCGCGGGGGAGCGGCACACCGCCGGCCGGCTCTCTCGGGGGCTGCACAGGTGTTCATTCAGATGTTCCCCTTAGATGTTCCTGGTGCATGTTGTCTCTCTCCTCCTTTATAGTCCTCTCCACCAATCCGTGCTCTGCTACCCACACGCCAAGTACGCTGCTCTCCTCCAATCAGGAGCAGGTCCTACAGTTTATTGGTTGAACTGGAGGCAGCTGCGTAGAAGCTGTTTGCCTTCTCAGCGCCATATTGTGGGAGAGCAGATGCATAGAATAAGTCTTAATTCCAGTAACTTAGTCTAGTCCGGGTTGCTCCCCACAGGAAGTGAGATACAAAGCAGACCCATAGAATGGCAAATGTCCTAACAGCACTCTGGCCTCATAATCAGCCCTTAAGGCATGCGGATCCGGCTGAAATGCCCATGAGAGTATTTCAGGCATGGAAAGCCAAGACACTCTGGGGGGAAAAAAAAAAAAACCTAAATGAAAGATCTCCACGAGTGAGATCCCAGTGGAAAGAATGGGTCATCAAAGAAGGAGGTACCTTTCTCTGAAAGGAGGAGAGAACTTCCACTTTGACCATGGCCTTGTCTAAATATGATCAGAGTCAGTGAACTCACGGGGCTTCCATAGCCTTGGCAGCTCATGACAAGAGCCTAGGGTGATTACTGAGGCCATAAACAAGAGTGTCAATTTGTGAAGTCAACAACAGGAGTCACTGTGCACTTACTCCTCATGTAGGATCTTTGTCCTTAGTGTGCTGTACATTGAGATTTAATGCTATAACTAGTACTCAAACAGTATTTTTCACTTTATGTTTCTGTGTGGGAGCAAACTGTTGAAATCTTTACTTAATGTATGCTAAACTGATCTTCTGTATATAAAGAGAATTGAAAATGAATCTTGATGTGAATGGAAGGGGAGAGGGAGTGGATAAGGGGAGGTTTGCGGGTGGGAGGGACGTTATGGGGGGAAGCCATTGTAATCCATATTCTGTACTTTGGAAATTTATATTCATTAAATAAAAGTTAAAATAAATAAATAAATAAAACTATATATAATTCTACTGCTATACATCTCTACCTCTGCCTATCTCTTCTAATATGACTTAATCTAAATGATCACCTGAGTTCTTGCTAACTATAAACTCAGGTAAGATAAAAAGTGGTTATTATTTAAAGTATGACAAGTGGAAACCACCAATCTCAAATACATGAGATAAAATAATACAGATAAAAGTACAGTATACCACCAAAGGGCAGAAGGCAAAGCTGGGGTTAAACATGATTTATAAAATTCCTTCTTGAAGCCAAGTATCTATATGTTTGTAACTTACCTTCTGCATATATCTGATCCTAATTTTTTAAATTATCCATTTTTATTCACTTGGAAGGCAGAGAGCCAGGGAGCCAGAGGCAGACAGAGAGAGAAAGGATGTCTTCTTGCCCAGTGCCACTCACAATGTATTGGTAATTGCAGCAAAGGTAGTGGATAAAAGACAAACAAAAATAAAAGCCATCCAAGGAAGAAGGAAAACTATTCACAGATGACATGATAATACATATTTTTAAGATTTTATTATTTATTTGAGAGGTAGAATTACGGACAGGGAGAGGGAGAGACAGAGTGAAATTCTTCCATCTGCTGGTTCACTCCCTGAATGGCTGTATTGACCAGAGCTGAGCTGATCTTCAGCCAGGAGGTTCTTCTGGGTCACCCATGAGAGTGCAGGGGCTCAAGCACTTGAGCCATCTTCCACTGCTTTTCCAGGCCATAAGTGGAGAGCTGGATAGGAAGAGGAGCAGTTGGGACACAAACCAGTGCCCATATGGGATACCAGCGCGCTGCATGGGGAGGCTTAGCCTACTACACCACAGCACTGGCCCATGATCATACATTTTTATTGACAATACATGTATAGATGTGTGTGTGTGTGTGTGTGTGTGTGGTCATAAAATCCACAAGTATTAGAGGTTATAAATTCAGCAATGTTGAAGATTACAATAACAACACTCAAACATCAGTGGTGGGGGTCCGTGCTGTGGCTTAGCAGATAAAGTCACTGTTTGTAGTGCCAGCATCCTAGATGGGCTCCAGTTAGAGTCTCAGACACTCCACTTCTGATCCAGCTCCCTGATAGTACTTCTGGGAAAGCAGTGAAGATGGCCCAAATAATTAGACCCCTGCATCCATATGGGAGAATCAGATGAAGCTTCTGGCTCATGTCTTGGGCCTGGCACAGCCCAACTGTTGCAGGTATTTGGGGGAATGAACCAGAGGATGGAAGACACCTCTGTCTCTCTCTCTTTGTCTCTACCTCTCTGTAACTCTGCCTTTCATATAAATAAAAATTAAATAAATTAAAAATTAAAAAATTAAGTTGTGTTTCTGCAAAACTGCAATGAACAATTCAGAAAGGAAAATACAAAAACAATTCCATTAAGTAACTCCTAAAAGAAATAAATGCTTAGGAGTAAAGTTAACCAACTGAGTGAACATCCTGTACACTGAAAAGCACCTCAACAACAAAAGTTAAAAGAAGTTAAGGATATGCAAACACAGTCCATGTGTATGAGTAGGCAGATCTACTGTTAAGATGTCAATACTTCCTAGAATGTTATATGAATTCAAAAATTAACATGAAAATATGATTTCTAAGAGTCTTTTTACATAAAAGAAAAAATATTTTTTTTATTTAAAAGGCATAGCAACAGAGGGGGACAGAAAGAGAGAGAGAGAGAGAGAGTTCTTCCATTTGCTGGTTCAATCCCTGAGTGGCAACAGGAGTCAGGGCTGGTTCATGCGGAAGCCAAAAGCTTGTATTGCTATCTGACTCTCCCAGGCATGTGACAGGGGTCCAAGGAGTTGGTTCATCTTCGCTGATTTTCCAGGAACATTAGCAGGCAGCTGGATTAGAAGCAGAGTAGCCAAGACATGCACTCATACTCCAATATGGGATGCCAGTTTAACCTGCTTCACCACAATGCCAGCCCAGAAAAAGGCAAATTTGATTATTAAATTCATATGAAATTTCAAAGGGTTCCAAACAGCCCAAACTGTCTTGAACAAGAGCAAAGTCTGAGGACTTAAATTTTCCTTTTTTCAAAGCCAAAGTAATTGAAACCTATATTCTGGAATAAAGCAAAGTAAGTATAACTGAAAACAACAATCCTTTCATAGGTGTGCTTTACTTATCCATAAATATAGGCTCTTTGGTTTGAAGCAGGAATTGTGTGTGTGTGTATGCATGTGTGTATGTGTATGTGTGCGTTTCTTGTTTTGAATTACAACCGAGAATCAAAGTGTTTAATGTTTAACCATGTATCTGTCTGCCTTAGCTTTATAATTGTCAGTAAATCCATTTGACCTTTACTTTAAAGATTTATTTTATTTATTTGAAAGGCAGAGTTACAGAGAGAGAGGGAGAGACAGCCAGAGAGAAGTCTTCTATTTGCTGGTTCATTCTCCAAATGCTCACAATGGCCAGGGCTGAGCCAAGCCAGAGCCAGGAGCCTGGATCCAGGAGCTTCTTCCAAATCTCTCACGTGGGTTCAAGGGCCCAAGTACTTGGGCCATAATCCACTGGTTTCCCAGGCACATTATTGGTGAGCCAGATTAGAAGTGGAGGAGCCTGGACTCAAACCAGCACCGTAAGGGATTCCAGTGGGGCAGGCATTGATTTAACCTGTTAAGCCACAATGTTGGCCCCCAGTTTGACCTTTTAAGCATAATTTCCTTGTTTATAAAATCTATTGCTATCTTCCAGATACAGAGTATTTCAGAACACCATTGATTAATAATAACCACCAACATAGGCATGATGCTTGCATTCCAGGTTGTTTGAATTTTTGGATTACTTTGTTTGATTTTGTAACATGTACTAAAGTATGACAGTCTATCATGGATTTTTTATTTGTTTTTTTTTTAATTGTTATTCAATAACTAGAGAGAGGAACAATCCAAGATACCATATGTGCAATATAATGACTTACAATTTTTTAAAATTTTTATTTATCCATTTTATTTATTTGAAAGTTAGAGCTAAACAGAGAAAGAGAGGGAGGAGAGAGAGAGTGAGAGAGCGCATTTCCATCTGTTGGTTCATTCCCCAAATGCCCACCATAGCTAGTGTTGGACCATGTTGAAGCCAGGAGATAGGAACATGATCCAAATCGTACACATATGTGACAAGAACCCAATTACTTTAGCTATCACCAGCTGGTTCCCAAAGTTTGCCTTAGCAGGCATTCCAACTGGCACCTTAACTACCAGGCCAACCCATGTGTCTGGATGACTGTTAAGAATCCAAATACATTCTGTGCTTTGGAATAGAGAGCTATGCTTATCTGTAACAAATTTTAATTACTAATGTGTTATAATCTTCATAGGAAGTTTGAATTTTTTAAAGTATAGCCTAAAATTTATTCCAACAAGCCTTATGTTAACAGAAGAAACCTAAGCAATGAGCAAACTTATCATTCAAATGTACATAAGCAAATATTTGCCTTGACAGGAGATATAATAGACTATTACCTTCCAGAGCTCTATAGCACATAAAGAACATGATTAATGCACCCACAAATGACATTGAGACACTCATATAATCTATATATGTGCATTAAAAAAGTAATTTTAATTGGAAAAACAATATTTGTGATAGAAGCTATTTATCTTCTAGAGGATAGAGTCAAGACAATTAATTATATTCCCACAGCAATTAAAATAGAATTCCACCTAAATGACCTCCTTTGCTTACCTTTGAAAATGATGAGTCTAAATTTCAATAGTTTGATGTAGCTACTATTCTTTACAGTGAAGTCTATTACTCATTAACATATATATGATATATGAATACAAAAATGACCTTCAAAACATATGTTTTGGTTCATTTATGCATACAAAGAAATGTGATGTCTCATAGTTATTTTAAACATTAAAGAATAACATATTTTACAGTAAAACTTTATATATAGGCAAGATAGATTCAAAATAATTAGCAACAAGAAATGTTTCCAGAAAGTAAGTATTAAGCAATAGCAATTAAAATTATTTAATTCATTATAAGGATTTTTTTTGCTTTCAAACTTTTATTTAATGAATATAAATTTCCAAAGTACAGCTTATGGATTACAATGGCTTCCCCCCCATAACGTCCCTCCAACCCACAACCCTCCCCTTTCCCACTCCCTCTCCCCTTCCATTCACATCAAGATTCATTTTCAATTCTCTTTATATACAGAAGATCAGTTTAGCATACATTAAGTAAAGATTTCAACAGTTTGCTCCCACACAGAAACATAAAGTGAAAAATACTGTTTGAGTACTAGTAATAGCATTAAATCTCAATGTACAGCACACTAAGGACAAAGATCCTACATGAGGAGTAAGTGCACAGTGACTCCTGTTGTTGACTTCACAAATTGCCACTCTTGTTTATGGCCTCAGTAATCACCCTAGGCTCTTGTCATGAGCTGCCAAGGCTATGGAAGCCCCGTGAGTTCACTGACTCTGATCATATTTAGACAAGGCCATGGTCAAAGTGGAAGTTCTCTCCTCCCTTCAGAGAAAGGTACCTCCTTCTTTGATAACCCATTCTTTCCACTCGCAGAGATCTTTCATTTAGGTGTTTTTTTTTTTTCCCCCCAGAGTGTCTTGGCTTTCCATGCCTGAAAT
This sequence comes from Oryctolagus cuniculus, assembly GCF_051225735.1. NCBI lineage: Eukaryota > Metazoa > Chordata > Mammalia > Lagomorpha > Leporidae > Oryctolagus > Oryctolagus cuniculus. The sequence goes on along the minus strand of NC_142869.1, from coordinate 155,000,795 downwards.
ATTCTCATGGGCATTTCAGCCGGATCCGCATGCCTTAAGGGCTGATTCTGAGGCCAGAGTGCTGTTTAGGACATCTGCCATTCTATGGGTCTGCTGTGTATCTCACTTCCCATGTTGGATCATTCTCTTAAAAGCTCAAAGTAGCAATACAAGTTTGTTTTTTTTTTCCTTCATGGAAACAATTAAATTATAAATAGTACTAGTACTAGCATAAATAGGGTTTTACGTTATAACACATGCTATATTGCAATCTGTTGTCCATTATGTTCTATACTTAATCATAATTTTGAGTATTTGAGCAACCTGTGAAACACTTCTTTGTGAACAGCTAAACGTTGTGACAGGATTTTACATTTATCTATTTAAACCTCCCCCACTCCATCTCTCTCGCTCACATCACTGTCTCTCCTGACTCTATGACACCTTTAGAATCAAATATAAGTGAAATATCTTCAGAGACAGACAACCAGAACTGAGGACCATTCTCTGGACAAGAATTTACACCATAAACCTGGAGTTGCTAAGTTTATAATATCCAGATGTAATGTATTGAAAGCCTGGCTTCAGATTTTCACTCTCTAGACCTGATATATGTTCACATTTTTCTAATATTAGTTTGATTTTAACACTGAAGTTTCAATATTGCATACATTCATATTTGTGTATACACATGTATGAGAAGCCTTCAAACACTCAGCCAAAGGCAACTGGACTATATCAATTTAACTGTGTTGAATCTACTGCAGGCTTTCTATCTTGCAGTGTTGGAGGTAATAGAGTAGCACTGACAAAGAAATCCCAGAAATGTCCAGAATCATCAGCAACATTTGTCCTTTTTCAGTTATACTTTAACTAGTTTATTAATTCATGTACTGATTCATACATTTTTATCACATTCGTTAATCTATTTATTTACTTACAGGTTTGTGGGAGTGTTTGTGAGTAACCCTCTCATCTGAGGCACTATCCAGCGGAACATAAAGATTAAAAAGATTAAATATCTATCTATCCTTTAGGAGATAGCACAACAGAAGTCCTAACCAATCACATATTTTTTTATTAAAAGCAAAAAAATATTAAAAGGATTTATTTTCTTTTTTTGAAGGTAGCATTACAAAGAGAGAGGGAGACATTCTCATTCTGCTGATCCACTCCACAAATGGCCACAAAGGCCAGGACCAGGCCTGGCCAAAGACAAGAACCAGGAGCTTCATCCAGGTCTACCATGTAGGTATAGGGGCTTACCCTCTTGGGACATGCTCTATTGTTTCTCAGGCATATTAGCAGGTAGTTGGATCAGAAATGGAACAGTTGGGATACAAATTGGCACCTATATGGGATGCCAGCATTGCAGGCAGCAGCATAATCTGCTATGACACAATACTGGCCCTATGCATATGCATTTTGAAAAACTGAGCCACATAAAATGTCTGGTGATTTGGGGCCAGCATTTTGGTGTAGCAGGTTAAGCCTCCACCTGTGATGCCAGCATCCAATATGGGTGCTGGTTGGACTCCTGGCTGCTCCACTTCTAATCCAGTTACCTGCTACTGCACCTGGGAAAGCAGTGGAAGACAGCCCAAGTATTTGGCCCCTGCACCCACATGGTTGACACAGAAGAAGATCCTGATACCTGGCTTCAGCATGGCACAGCCCTGTCCATTGTGGCCATTTGGGGAGTGAACCAGCAGATAGAAGATCTCACTTTATCTCCCCTTTCCTCTCTCTATAACTCTGTCTTTCACATAAATAATGAAATATCTTTTTAAAAAACTTGGTGATGCAAAAAGGAAAACATCTTTGGGGCCAGCACTATGGTATAGCTTGTTAAACTACCACCTACTATACCAGCATCCCATATGGACACCAGTTCCTGTTTTGGTTGCTCTACTTTCAATCCAGCACCCTGCTAATGTGTCTAGGAAGTAGCAGAACATGACCCAAGTGCTTGGGATCCTGTTGTGGCTTTGGGGGAGTGAAGCAGCAGATGGAAGATTCTCTATCCCTCTCTCCTTCTCTCTGTAACTCTTGCCTTCAAATAAATAAATCTTTTAAAAAAAGTATTGCTAGTCCTTTTAATACTTCATGTAAACCGTAAGTGATAAACCAGGCCTTGAAGTGTATGGATATTTTGATCAGGCAAAATGAAAATGGTGGAATTAAATAGAGGAAGAGTCAGAAACAAGATTCAATATCTGTATAGTACAATTTGGATTAGGAGAGCAAATAGTTCAACTTTTAGGTAATTTAATTCACATGAGATATTGCCAAAATTTCATGGAAATAGAGTTAAAAAACAGGCTTGTTTTAGAAAAAAGCATTTTTTAAAATCCATGTGATTTTTCCCATTTTCCAGGGGCTCTTTGAAGATCTCTTATAAGAATATTCTTTTTTTATTTCATTTTCCACAAACATTTTAAACTTCCCACAAAAATGTTCTCATAATGACTCTCAAAAGTATCATGCACATGTCTTCCAACTCCTTGCTCATGGATGTATTTTGGTATTACAAAGAGTATGAACATTTACTCCACAGAAATCATCAAATATCACATATCAGTGCTTTGCTCTTCACAAACCAAGCTGGTTAACAAGAAGTGTTCTAAATCAGTCTGTTTGCTTCAAATTATTACTTCTACTGCCTCCTAAACCAGTGGCCATGAGTCTTGAATGATGTACTACTGTCTTCATTCATTTCTAGATATATTTTGATTTGCATTTTAATTTCTTCTTTGACCCACTGTTCAAGCAGGAGCATGTTGTTCAGTCTCCATGTTTATGGATAATTTCTCAAGATTCTTGAGTTGTTGATTTCCAGCTTCAATCCACTGTGATCAGAGAAGATGCACAATATGATTTTTATTTTTTTTAATTTGTTGAGACTTGCAAGATGGCCTAGCATATTGTTTATCCTAGAGAAAGTCCCATGCATTGATAAGAAGAACGTGTATTCTCCAACCATGGGATGAAAAGGTCTGTGGTTATCAGTTAGGTCCATTTGGTCCATAGTATTTATTAGCTATGTTGTTTCTTTGTTGATCTTCTGTGTAGCTGATTTGTCCACTGATGAAAGTCTTGTGTTGAAGTGCCTTGTCACTATTGTATTGGGATTTTCCTCTGTTGGATTATATCTATGGACTATACCTCTGTGGCTTAGTGGACTATCTGCACTTTCAGTAAATAACCAGAGGTCTGTGCTTGGTGTGGCCAGTGAGTTCTGAACAATGCCCCAGATCCAAGTGACACCCAAGTTGGACAGGGTAGATCTCTTGTTAACAGAAAGGTGTGTATGGTGGGGAGGGAATGATCACCTCTGATGCTGTGATCACACCCTCACCTCTTCTCCTTCAAGGTGATCAATGTCCTGGTGTCAGCCCTCATCTGCATTGCCATAAGAACTGCCAAAAGGAACTGTGCAGTCCTCACTGTGAGTGTGGATCCAACTGCAGTTACCTACCCCAGGCAATCAGAGAGCTCTGAGCATGTGGAGCCCCATAAAGTGATTTCCCAAAGGCCAGCTGCACCCTGCACCCTTTAATGCAGTCACACTATCTCCACAATCTTAGCACACAAGGCTCCGACAGTCACGTGGTGCAGAGAATCTGCTGTGCCCCACCAGCCTGTATGGTCCACAGAGAGGCAGACATTCCCTGAGCCTGCTTCCTCTGGGTGCTCCACTTAGACAGTTTGAGCCCTGGAGCCTGTGATGTATTGGGGTGCCTCACAGTCCTACATGGGTGCACAGCCCCTTGTAAAGCCTCCCAGCCAGACTCTAAGTGGGTGATGTAAATTTTTCCTTCCTCTAGTGTTTCTGGGTCACGCGTATGCACTAGAACCTCTGCTGAAAGTTGCTGCCTCTCTGCGGTTCACACAGGAGCCAATGCTGCTTAGAAGAGTGTGTCTTGTCTCCTTCAGTTGCTGTTCATGCAAACAAGGGCTTGTGCTGCTGCCTATAATGCCCCAAATGGCCCCCACCCTCTCAACTTGTTGCTGGGCGCTGTTGTGGGAGAGTTGGGGTGAGAGAAAGATGCCTTTTACTTTTACTGGGTCCTCAGTAATCCTGCCCTCCTTTAGGCTCTAGGCTTGACTCACACCATGCTCTCCTTCCAGCTTCATTAGCAGTGGGGTTGCGGCTGTCTGATCTTACCTCAGGCTTCAAAGCTGCTGCTTTCTTGGCCACTTGGCTGCAGGAGTCCTGTGTTGTGTCCATGTTCACACTGCACACCCCAACCTTGTACACAGATCCATGGTGTTCCTCTTCCTTCTGTAGGATTTCCATGCTGCAGGTTTCTCTCTAACTCTCCCATGAGAATGTACTTTGGTTTTTTTTTTTTTACTACTTACCCCTAGCCTAGCAAAGATGCCCGTCCCTATTTTACCATCTTCAAGAGAAGTGCTAATTTAAAATATTTGCTATTATTTTTCTCCCTGGCCAAGCTGGGACACTTAACTATTATTATTATTATTATTATTATTAATGTTATTACACTACTAATATGACAAAGGGAGTTTCTCTTTTAGACATATATGTTTCTTATGTAGGTATGTAATTTTTTTTCTGTTCTTGCACCTCTGAGGGTCAAAACAAGCAAACTTAAAATGAGTGTTACCCTTTAAAAAAGATTTACTTATTTAGAAGACAGACCTACAGAGAGAGGAGGAGCAATGTAGAGACAGAGAGATCTCTGTTTGCTGGCTCATTCCAGAAATGACTGCATCAGCCAGGGCTGGGCAAGGCTGAAACCAGGAGTCAGGACCCCCATCCAGGGACCCCACTTAGGCCATCTCCACTGCTTTCTCAGGCACATTAGCATGTAGCTGGATAGGAAGTGAAGTAGCTGAGACTTGAAATGGCGCCCATATGGGATGAAGGCACTGCTGGTATTGAGTTAACACACTAAGCCACAATGCTCGTCCCAAGTGTTACTCTTACAGGCAGTTAACATTATGTGGAACTCCTAGTTTTAGTTTCAACATGTCTACATTTAACTTTATTGTATATTTTTAAATTAATTATTTTTTTTCATAGAATATGGACTCTTCAAAAGTCGACAGACATGAGCCATGTTGAGAGTAGAGCAAATACTGAGACAGGTCATATCCTAATTCTTCAGCAAGGCCAATAAGGTAATCTGGTAAAAGTAGGAAAGCAGGTGCATCCTCGCAAGAGGGAAAAAAAAAAGATAAAAGTAGGCAAGTGTACTAGCCTTACTCCTTTTGATTTAAACTGTAAAATTCAATCAGCTACAATGCAAAACTCATTATATAAGCTCCATTTAGCTTAGCAAAATTGGTACAGTTGGTTAAAAGAGCAGATGGTAACTTCATGATGTGGACAGCTCTCTCTAAAATGTAATTGAGAATACTTCAGGGGAAAAATAGGTGTAATATATAGTTATCCTGATTTACATTTCACCCTAGACAGACATCAGGCACATCTGCTCCTGGATATCAAGGAAAAAAATGATTCCTTTAGCTTTTTTATCCTACAGGCTCATCAACTGCTTTGAAGACTGAAGTAGGATTTTGTGGGAAACATGTGTTTGAGTTTGATGGCTTCTTAATTAACAATTACTTCCACCAGAGATAAATGTCTAATGTAACTAGAATTGTAATATCATTTCAGGGGGAATCTCCACCTTCAGAAATAAGAGGGAGTATAAGAACTAAGAACGTTTACAGTTCTCAAGAAAAAAGGAAAATATTTATATTTTACATTACAAAATTATAAAGCAGTTCACAAAAATCCTCTGTTCAGCACACTCAGATTTTTTATGAATTTGATCATTGTATCTGCAAGAAACATTATGAATTTATGTTGGAATGGGTCAACCAAGTACCTTTACAGTCGAGTAAACCAAGCCTCAAATGTGCCTGAGAAAGCAGTGAAGATGGCCCAAGTGGGGTCCCTGGATGGGGGTCCTGACTCCTGGTTTCAGCCTTGCCCAGCCCTGGCTGATGCAGTCATTTCTGGAATGAGCCAGCAAACAGAGATCTCTCTGTCTCTGTCTCTTTCTGATTTCTTTCATAAAATCATGAAATCTATTAGAGTAAAACCTAGTACATAAACTTTGACACAGTATCAGGGAGATTTTGTGTGTAATTAGCATAATTTCTGATGCTATTTGGCCTAAATGACAGGGAATTTATTGTGCTACAGAAAAGCACCTTGCTCATGTATGGAAGCTATATCTTTTAGTTTAGATTTTCCATCTTAAGACAAATAAAATCCACCTAAAGGTCAAATGGAATAATAATAAAAATAAAGCTAATGGTGATGAGGAAGATTAAAAAAACAAGTTTAATGAGTTCCTATTGTGTGTCATATCGAAATGTATATCATATGTATAATGTATGTATTATATAATCATTTAATATATATATAGATTATACATAAATACAGGATATTAGGTTTAGTGTTGAAATTAATGTTCCTTTAGGCAAAACACATAAATTATTATCTCTTTATACTCCACAGAAAATTAGATCAAAATGGGTCATGGTGCTAAATGTTAAAACAGAAAACTGTAAGCCTTCTTGAACACCGTACAGGAAATATAGAGATTTTTGGTGGTGACTTTTTATATATAGCACAAATATAGCAAAATGCTAAAAATTGTTAAAGCTAAAATAAATAAATGCAATAAAAACATACAAAATATCAAGCTAACAACTAATAAGCTGGATTTCATTAAATCTTAGAATTTCTTCCTTGTGAAATACACGTCCAAGAAAATGAAAAGATTAGCCATTGTTTTTGAAACTACATTTGCAAGAAAATAATCTGATAATCCAGTATTTCAACAGCAAGAAAATAGAAAATCTGACCAGTAAATGAGCCAAAGACATTAACAGACACCTCACCAAGAAAAATATAGACAACAAGTTAAGTAAGCACATGAAAAGATACTATTTATCATATGTCATTGGGAAATGAAAAATACAACAAAAATGAGATGACACCACACACCTCTTTTCTACTACAAGTACCAGGACACTGGTACCAACAAATCCTGGGGAGGACATGGAGCAGAAAGTAACTCTATTTCATTGATGATGTGATGGGAAATCAGATTGCTACAGCCATTATGTCAGATATTTTTGTAGATTCTTGCAAAGTAAACAAATTCTTCCCCTATGTTCCAGCAATCACACATCTTGGGACAATCACTACCAAAGAATTGAAACCCTATTTCCACACAAACTTTTCACACAAGTATTTTCAGCAAGTTAATTTATTGCTAGGATAACATAGAAGCAACCAAGATGTCCTTTTATAGGTGATTGGACAAAATCATAGAACATCCAGATAACAATACTACTCAGCACTACAAAGAAGCCTTGAAAAATTATAGAGGAAACTTAAATGAATATTGCCAAGTAAAAGAAGACAATCTGAAAAGAATAATTATCCTTCCAATTAAATGACATTCTGGAAAAGGCAAAAACGTGGATAGAGAAGAGACTGCCAGGGCTTTGAGTGACAGAGGGATGAGCATGCAGAGAAAAGTGCTTGTTTTAGGGAGTGAAAGTGTTATATACAATAATATAATGGTAGGTATCTGTCATTATAGTCTTGTCCAAATGATAGGACACACAATAACTTTAAAGTAATCTTTAATATGAACTACCAGAAACAGATTTTGGGTCAGTTCTAACAGTTGTACTGCTGTGGTGGGGGATATTGGCATAGGAGGATGGTACACATGCATGGGGACAGGGTGTACGATAAAACTCAGTATTTCCAGTTCAACTTTGCTATAAATTTCATATTCCTTTTAAAAATAACAAAACTGCATTTTAAAAATCTCCCATACTCGATATGATGTGACAAAAGCTTGCTATTTGATAAGGCAGTCCGTTATTTCAATAAATGTTTGTGAGGAAGACAGCTGCAGTTTATACAATCACCAGCAATGGTACCTTGCTTTCCCTTATCATTTCTGTAACATAAAGATGTTTAAATGTAATTCACTATGAAGCTCCATCTTATTATTACCCTTTATTAAATAATTTCTAGTGTTTTTGTTTAAGGTTTGAAATTTAATCCTACAGCAATTTTAAAAGCCTTAATTGAAGTGTGTGTGTGTGTGTGTGTGTGTGTGTTTATGTATGTGATGTAGAGGGGAAGAGAGGGAAAAGGAGAGATAGATAGAGAGGAAGAGAGAGAGGGGATGAGAGAGAGGAGGAGAGTGAGATACAGAGAGAAACTGAGGGGTCAAGAGAACGATAGATTAAATTTATTCGCATGATCATAGAGGCTGGAAGTCTTCATTATGTTCATCTGCAAACTGGAGAAGCCAAGAAAGCTCGTAGTGTGGTTTACTCTAAGAATCTAGGGGCTTCAGGAACAGGCAGAACAAGAACACTGTCCAAAGCCAAAGACTCAGTAACCCCCAGAGATTTTAAGTCCCATAATCAAAAACCAAAGACCCTGACATTTGAAGCTGAAAGGCAGCAGCAGTAGAAAGCTCACCTAATTGGGAAGGAGAGAAAGTGTTCGAGTTTCCCCTTTATTCTGCTTTGGTGTTCCATCTGCGTCCACTGCCAACTGAATAATGCCCACCACATAGAGCACAAGCCTTACTCACACACTTCATTGGTCCAGAGACCAGTCTTCAGGGGAAATAAACCCACCAACACACCCTAACTTCTCTAGGAATGCATTAATACAATCAAGCTGACATTAAACTTAATCATTTATAATATAATAATGAATTTTCCCTTGTTTAAGAATTCCATAATCAGCATCTTGATGACAAATAAAGAAACATTAACCACAAGAGTACTAATAATTACATTAAGTGTCAATCTATTCTAGTTTAATCTCTCTCTCTCTCTCTCTCTCTCTCTCTCTCTCTTTCTCTCTCTCTCCCTCTCATTCTCATCCTCTCTTTTAGGAGTAGGTATCCTGAAATTCTGGTAACGTTACTACAAGTAGGGAAAACTGAATACCTAAATTCAAATTGCTCTTTAAATGTTTTGGATTAAAACTCAGAGAAGAACTTTATACAAGTCATGATGTTGGATTTAAAAAAAAACGTATTATACAAAGGAAGAACATTCACTTTATTAAATCCTTTGCTCTTTATTTGAAATGTAGTTCCTCTAATGCTAACCAAAAGCATGATGATGAATAGCATATCCATTATTCTCTCAATTTAAAATGTTCACTCTTTGTTTTTGTAAAATTATTTACTATACAAAGATTAGATTTATACCCTTGCTTCACACTAATGCTTATATTAGGGAGACCATTAGAAATTGATACTGTAAAGTATTAATGTCTTTCCTGAGGCCCTCTCAGAAAGCAGAATGAGCCATTAATTCAGTTGTCATCAGATAGTGAATGGTTAGTTAATACTTACTCTAAGAATAAAATAGTTTTAATTTTCTTTGTTTCACAACTAATGTTCTCTCCCACAGTAGGAAGAATTATTATGGGAAAAGGAAAGTTAGGTTAACTTCATTGATTTTGAAGAAAATGTAAATGGGAACTGTTTCAGTGATGTTTTGTCCTTGGTGATGTGTTTTTTATTTCCTTTTCTTGTACCAGATTCTCCTTAGAAGAATACCAGTAAGTTAAATTTTAATTGAATAGAATAGCTTTGCAAATAATCAGTTCACTGAGAAAAACAAGCATTTTTACTTTTTATTTGCAACACTAAATTAACAACAGCACATTTAGAAAGTCATACAGACATAGGTGGTATTATGCTACAGGTTAAGCTATTTCTTAGAACGCCCATATCACTTATGAGAGTGCTTGAGAACCTGCCCTTCCTCTACCTTCAGATCCACTGTCCTGCTAAAGCACACCCGGGTAGGCAGCAGGTGATGGCTCAAGTGCTTGGGCTCCCGCTACCCACATGGGGGACCCGCACAGATTTCTGGGGTCTCAGTTTCTGCCTGGCCCAACTTTCACTGCTGAATGCATATGGACAGTAAACCATCAGATGGATGATCTATCTATCTCTAGCTCTCAAACAAAAAAAATGAATAAACACTAAAATAACTAACTAAATAATATAAATATTGATAAACATTAAAAATAAAGCATCTTTGTATAGTATATGGATCTCTTATATTGTTTAACTAAAGTTGCTATTTTGGGGATGTTCATTTTGTACAGTAGTTAAAATACCACTTAAGACACCCACATCCCATGATTCCATCTTCCAGTGCAGACAATGGAAGGCAGCAAGCAATAGCTCAAGTGATTTGGTTCCTGCTTCTCAGGTGGGAGAGCCAGATGGATTCCTAGGCCCTGACTTGTAAATATTTGGGCAGTGGACAGTGGATAGATAATTCTCTCTCTCTCACACTGATCTCTCTCTACCCCTCTCTTTCACCGATTCTCTCTCTCTCTTTCAAATAAATAAAATCAATAAATACATATTTATAATATTAATCCAATATATTCTATTGATAGATACCTTGGATGTTCTAATCAAAGTTGTTAGAAAGTTGTTGTCTGATGTGGGCAATTAGAGAGTGAATATTAGATGGAAAGTCTCTCTCTCTCTTTCTTGCTGTTACTCTGGAGTGCAAACAAATGAATTTTAAAGGATTAATATTGTTATTCTGGCACCCTATGTGAAGAGCTTAAAGTAAACTTCTTTGCAAATATTTAGTTGATGTAAACATTTTTTCAGTTGTTTATTTACTGATTTGATATGCAGAAGAAAGATAGAGAGAGCACATCTGTTGGTTCACTTCCAAATGTCCTTGATGGCTGAGATTGGGGTCAGGGCTGGAAACAGAAGCCTAAAACCCAATCTCTCTCAAGGGGGCAGGAACTTAGTTACTTGATCCATCACTGCTATCTCCCAGTCTTCATTAGCAGAAGCAGAGCCAGGAATTGAAGTGAAGAAAACATACATGGGTATCTCAACAGATAATGTATAGCTAGACTAAAGCCCATCCTGTCCTCTTTTAAAACAAAAGTATTACAGAGGCAGAGAGCAACACATGGCTTTGAGTAATTGGAATGTTGAAAGATTTCTAAGCATCTTACCCATAATTTTTATGAAATTGTTTTATAAAGATTATTTTCCTAAGTAACTTTTGAATTAAAAGTTTTTAAAAGCTAAACTACTTTATTTTTTAAAAAAATTACCATTTTATTTATTTGAAATGTGAAGTTACAGGGAGGGGGAAGGAGAAGGAGAGAGGGAGAAGTCGTCCGTCTGCTGGTTCAGTACCCAGATGGCTGCAATGGCCTGGGCTGGCCAGGCAGAACCCAGGAGCCAGGAGCTTCTTTTAGGTCTCCCACCTGGGCCATCTTCTGCTGCTTTTTCAGGGTCACTAGTAGGGAACTAATTCAGAAGTCGAGCAGCTGGGACTCAAACTGGCACCCATAATGGATGCTAACGCTGGAGGTGGAGGCTTATGCCTCTGCCTGGTCCCAAAAGTCAAATTACTCCCAATTCATTGAGTTTCTAGGTGCGCCTAATTAAAAATTTTTTTGCTATTTTGTTTCATTTAACCTGTTTGTGATATGTTGCAATGAAATTTAATTAACATGAATATACACTTTCTGTGTTTAGGCATCATCATAAGAGATAATAAATAATTGAGAATATTTCTGCAGCTGGAAATAAAATGTGTGTATGTATGTATGAATGCATTTCCATATGCATGTTTATAAGTGTGTCTATCAATAAATATGTGTGACATATATAAATAATATTTTATAAGATGTATTATAAATAAGTAAGCTTTTAATAGTTACAATTGAGATAGAGACTATATAAATCAAGCACTTGGAATATGAAAGGATTAGAAGAAAAGTAAACTTGTAGTGTAAATTAGGATTGAAGATTTAATTCAGAAGAACTTCTAAAAGTAAATATGCAGATCATATATCCAACCTGCAAACTTTATAAAAAGAAGTTTGAGGGCCCTGCATTGCTGTACAATGAGTTGGGTTACAGCCTGAGACACCAACATTCCATTCAGGTTAGAGCCCCAGCTGTTCCTCTTCTTATGCAGCTCCCTGATAATGTGAGTGGGAAAGCAGCAGAGAACTTGGGTACTTGATAAATATGTGGGAAACCCAGATGAACCTCCAAGCTCTTGGCTTTGGTCTGACCCAGCTATGGCTGTTTCAGCCATTTGGAGAATGAACCAGGAGATGGAAAATTTCTCTCTCTCTCTCTCTCTCTCTCTCTGTCACTTTGCCTATCAAATAAATAATTGTTTTAAAAAAGGAATTTGCAAAGGAGATAATGGTCTTCTGTAGAGCTTCCATATTTAAGTTAAAAATAGAAAAATGGTGAATTTAGTTCATTAAATTCAGTTGTGTTTTATATTTTTCCTATAACCAAAGAAACAAATGACTTTAGGTCAAGATAAAGATGGACTTCTATAATGGGTGATCCTCAGTAATAATAATTATAACAACATTGCCTAGTTCTCTTTGAACAGTGTTAGAGAATTGTAAGCAAGCACTCCAAAATTTCTCAAGTATTGAGAAAAATCAAGCTACGTCCTGAGAAATGTATAATTTCTCAGAAATGGGAGATAGAAAGTTGCCATATCTTCCTAAAACATGTATGTATTTCTCCCTTTCTTGACAAACAATTGATGCAATTAGAAATCAAAACTAAATAGGGGTTCTGAGCTATTCCACATGTATGCATTATTCAAGTATTCAAATTCAGATTTTACACAAAATACTTTGAGACTCTTTTTACTGTTCTGATTCTTATCATCTGTTTGACCTGAAAATGTATGTTATCCTTAGAACATTACCATAGAAATAAATTTCTCCTCTATTTGTCCCATAGGTAAAATATCATTATGCTGATGTCTTTCTAATGTATGTGTCTTGTCTCCAACGTCCCCTAAATCTATGTCTATCTATCTAATTACCTACATTAGTCATCTACTGATTCTTTTCATTTTAACTCAGTACAATAAATTGAAATCCATTCTTCTTATAAATAGGACAAAAATAAGAAAATTCTTGGATTCTGACATTTACATATACAAATTCGTATACAAATCTTGAACCAAATTTCACGTTTGTCTAGAATTTGATCAATTTCCAACACTAACATTGTCCTTATTCAAGTTACTGCCATTTCTCTCTTATTTTATTTCAATAGGCTTTTAATGCATTTCCATTATCGCATTATAACTCTATGTTCTTCAGAAAACAATAAAAGTGATTCTAGTAAAACCTAATCGTTACCACATAACCTTCTCTTTACTATGGGCTCATCAGTCTTTAGCTACTAGAAATCTGAAATGAGATCTAGTAATATTATAAGATTTTGGTATACTATCCATCATTTCTACTTTCTTGAAAAATACTTTATATAATGGTCAAGGTTAATTAATCAAAATTTGAAAGTATGCCCAAGCTTCCCCAATTAATTGTCAGGAAAGGAGTGACACTCAGACTCTTCAATGACGTAATGGGGAAATTTACATATTTTTGTTAAGTTCTACACATGGATGATGATTTTTATGACAGTTTAACAAGGTAACACAGTACTTCACCTCACATAATAAGTTTAAGTATTCTGAAGTTTTATTAGTTCAGTTGATAGTTGAAATTCAATTGTAAATAAAGAAAATAAAATTAAAATTTCCAGTGTCAGAATTTTGAAGTGTCATTGTTCAATATAGCTTTCATATTGATATTTCAAAATTTGTATTTCATTTCCTTTTATTGCTGTTTGAGTAGTTAGTAAGGTAACAGAAAAGACCAAAAGAATCTGGAGTGGTTGTAGAAGATATTACATGCTGGCAATTACTTCAGGCCTTTTCCAATATGTGCATGAAAAGGATTAAATTTCCATACCTCTTCATAGTTATTGTGATCATTAAAATGCTTGAGCAACAGAGTCAGAGAAACAATGACAGAAAGAGAAGGTGAGAGAGATCTTCCATCTGCTGGTTCACTTCCCAAATTCCTACCAGGGTTGTGTCAAGTTGAAACCAGGAGCAGGGAACTCCCATGGGTGGCAGGGTGCTAAGAGCTCAAGCTGTCAACTGTTGCTTCCCAGGATTCATTAACAGGAGCTGGCTTGGAACCACTCTGATATGGGATGTGATCATCCTAAGAGACAACTTAAACTCTGCACCACAGTGCTTTCCTCCACAACTATTCTTCACTCAGAAAATGAAATGATTTTATTATTAGATTTTACGATACCTTCAACTGCATGCTCTTGTGAATCACTCAGTAGTTTGTTTCTTAAATGAAGTTATTTATCTCCACATTATTATAGTTTTATACATTTCTATATTGTTATAGTTCTGTACTTTCTAAGAAATTACTACCTATTTTAAAAAAGTAATATTATATGGGCCGGCACTGTGGTGCAGTAGGTTAATCCTCTGCCTGCGGTGCTGGCATCCCATATGGGCACCAGTTCTACTTACCAGTTGCTCCTCTTCCCATCCAGCTCTCTGTTATGGCCTAGAAAAGTAGTAGAAGAGGGCCCTGCGCCCGCATGGGATACCCAGAAGAAGCTCCTGGCTCCTGGCTTCGGATCGGCACAGCTCCAGCCATTGCGGCTATTTGGGGAGTGAACCAGTGAATGAAAGAACTTTCTCTCTGTCTCTCCCTCTCTCTGTCTGTAACTCGACCTCTCAAATAAATAAATAAAATCTTTAAAAAAAAGTAATATTATAAACATTAACCAAATAATGTCTGGCTTAAAACATGGTATATATGGAATGATATAAGGCTTTTTCACATTTCTAATAATCTATTAAATAGCAATAATTTTCTAAATGTGTCACTTCATTTGGAATTTGATCATTTATATAGGGAACTAAGAACTTCCCATGTAACTGTTTGCTTATGTGACACAGTTCGATATAAAGGAAACCTGCCTTCATCAATATCAAGGGCTCCTGCGGATCTTTTAACAAATGCCAGTGTAAACTAATTTGTTGGTTTTCACAAACATAGCAGAATGTTGTGGCTGTTAGGAGAGTAAAGAGTATTTTCCTCTATTTATTCTTGTTTTGCTTTTTAAAAATTGAATATATATAAAGCCCTATTTAAAGGCTTTTTGGAAGTCCAAAAGCATAAATGACTTCAGAACAGAAAAAGAATAAATTGTTGCTAACATAACAACAACAAAGAGCAGTGAGCAATTCACATCAACAAAAAATTCATGGAATAAATTCGTAAGATGGAGAAACAAATGAAAATATGCTTAGATCAAACACAATCCTGGGAAATGAAATTAAATATTAATTATTTTTTCTAATAAGAGAAATGAACCTTTTAGAAAAGCTCATCAAGAATAGTTTTGTTGCACATGAGTGAAGAATAATTCTGTTAAACACTTGAAAGGACTTGTTTCAGATTTTATAGTTGATCTATTGTCAGCTCTAATGTCGAAAATTTATGCATTTTTATTCCAAACTTAACTTCTGCAAATCTGTATTTACAAATTGCAAACCACAAGCACAAAGGCATACACAAAATATATTGATTGCATGTATTTAAGAGTTCAGTGATTAAAATGTAGATGAATCAAATATCCTCCTTTGAGTTATGACTCAATAATTAAGCATAAAGACACATAGCTATGTGTGTAAATATGATATGACAGAAGCTGCCTAAGTTGTTAATAAAATAGTAGACTGCTAGAGTATGAACAGTAGGTGCCATTTAAAATGAACAAGCTTGGCCGGCGCTGTGGCTCACTTGGCTAATCCTCCACCTGCATTGCCGGCACCCCAGGTTCTAGACCTGGGTGGAGCACTGGTTCTGTTGTGGTTGCTCCTCTTCCAGTCCAGCTCTCCGCTGCGGCCCGGGAAGGCAGTGGAGGATGGCCCAAGTCCTTGGGCCCTGCACCCGCATGGGAGACCAGGAGGAAACACCTGGCTCCTGGCCATTTGGGGGGTGAACCAACAGAAGTAAGACCTTTCTGTCTCTTTATCTCTCACTGTCTAACTCTGCTTGTCAAAAAAAATTTAAAAAAAATAAAAAGAACAAGCAATACCTTATAAGAAAAATGCATTGTAAGAAAAATAGGTATAATATTAATTTGAAGAGTTTAAGGTAGTCATATACCCAGAGTTATACTGGGGTAAGGGTGGGAATATTCAGTTAAGTTTGCAAACATATCCCTGGGGAAGGGAAAGTCAGAAAAAGTTCAAAGAAGCTAGAGTTTGCCAGGTTGATCATTGAAACTACTGTTTGGAGCTTACTTAACTCTAGCTTTGCTTATTTTCAACAAAGTGATGCTCCTAAAGATCCATTTATCAGACATTGCTCCCCACATGTTGTTCTAAACTTCTTTCAAAATGTGAGGTATCTTAGTAAGATAGAATGGTAAATTTACACCATGGGTGGAAAAGTAGCAACCCATGCAACTGCCATCTCACTTTCCTGTTCTGGACCCTGACTCTAGCACCTTGCTAATCCAGATCCTGGGAGGCAGTGAGATGGCTCAAGTGAGTAGGTTTCTGCCAACCACATGGGACAAACATAATGGAGTTCCAAGTTTCAGTCTTTTTCCACCAATACACAGTAAATTTTAAAGTAACCACAGATCATTAAAATAAAGTAGCATAGCATTCTTAGCCATTGGTTTGATGATTATTTTTGTAGCAATACTGATACACATAGACATTTCTTTCATTTTTGTTGTTTAATTTTTTTTATTTTTAATTTTAGCTCCCATATATAAGGGAGAACATGTAGAATTTGTCTTTCTGTGTCCAGTTTATTTCACTGAAAACGATGTCCTCCCATTGCATCTATTTTGTTGCAAATGGTTGAATTTCATTATTTTTATTTATAGTTGAATAATACTCTATTGTGTATATGCTTCACATTTTCTGTATTCATTCATCTGATGAATGGTCGATTCCATTTTTGGCTATTGTAAACTCTCTTGCTATCAACATGGTGGTGCAGGTATCTCCTTGATACAATGTGTTCATGCCTTTTGGAAATATAAGCAGAAGTGGGATTTCTGGATCACATGGCAAGTCAATCTCTAGTTTCTTAAGAAATCTCCACATTATTTTCCACAGTGTACTAATTTACATGTACTAATTTACATGTACTAATTTACTAATTTACATGTACTAATTTAAATGTACTAATTTACATTCCCACCGAAAGTATATAAGTGTTCACCTTTATCCACATCCCGGCCAGCATTTGCTACTCTGTGTCTCTTGGAATTTAGTCATTTTGACGTGGGTGATATCTCATTGTGGTTTTGATTTTCATTTCCCTGGTGGCTAGATATGTTGAACATGTTTTGTTCATATATTTGCTGTCCATTTTCATTTCTTTTTTTGAGAAATGTATATTTAGATTCTTTGCCAATTTTATAAATGGATTCATTGTTTTTTTCTTGTTGTTGACTTTTAAAAATTGGGATATTGTCTGGATATTAATTCCTTGTTGGACAGGTAGCTCAAAATATTGTTTCCCATTTTGTTAGGTGACTCTTCATTCTATTGATAATTTCCTTTGTTGTGCAAAAGATTTTGAGTGTGATAAAATCCTATTTCGTCTGCTTTCATTGCTGTGTTTTGGGGGTCTTATCTAAGAAGTTGTCCCCTACACCAATGTCTTAGAGTGTTCCCCCACATTTTCTTCCTGCAACTTCATTATCTCAGGACTTAACCTTGAGTCTTTGACTCATCTTGAGCTGATTTTTGTATGGATCTAACTTCATTCTTCAACATATATACATCCAGTTTTGCCACCACCATTTGTTCAAGAGATTATCCCTATTCCAATGTACGGTCTGAGCACTTAAGTTGAAAGTCAGTTTGCAATATGTACATGGATTAAATTCTGGCTTCTCTACTCTATTCCTTTGATTCAAGTGTCAGTTTTTATGTCAGTACTGTGCTATTTTAATTACTGTGACTTTTTAGTATGCTTTGAAGTCTGGCTTCTGGTTTGGTATTGTTATGCCTCCAGTTCTTCAATTTGATTTTGTTTTGTTTTGTTTTGCTTTGCTTTGGATCATTTTGTCTTCTCTGGGTCTTTTGTGATTATATATGAATTTTAGGACTTTTTATAATTATGTAAAGAATGTCATTGCTATTTTGTTAGGGATTTCATTGAATCTGTAGATTCCTTTAAGTAGTATAGACATTATAATGATATTGATTCTTTTAATCCATGAACAATTAATATATTTCTATGTTGGTGTCCTTGCTGATTTTTTAAAGACCTATTTATTTTATTTGAAAGGCAGGACTACAGACACAGAGGCAGAGAGAGAGAAAGAGAGAGAGCGCTTTTCCATTTGCTGGTTCACTCCCCAAATGGCATCAATGGCTGGGGTTATTCTGATCTGAAGCCAGGAGGCTGGAGTTTCTTCTGGGTCTTGCAAATGAGTGCAAGGACCCATGGAATTGGGCCATCTTTAATCTTGCTTACCCAGGTCATAGCAGAGAGCTGGACTGGAAGCGGAGCAGCCAGGACTTGAACCAGTGCCCATTTGGGATGCCAGCACTGCAGGTGGTGGCTTTATCCACTACCCCACAATGCCAGTCCCATTCTTGCTGATTTCTTTCATCAGCGCTTAACAATTTTTATTCTAGAGGTCTTTCACTTCTTGGGTTAAGTTTACTCCAAAGTATCTTGTGATTTTTGTGTCTATCATATATGGAATTTCTTTCTCTATTTCTCTTTCAATGAGTTCATATGTGGGTGCAAACTGATGAAATCTTTACTTAATATATACTAAATCGATCTTATGTATATAAAAATAATTGAAAATGAATCTTGATGTGAATGGAATGGGAGAGGGAGCGGGAGATGGGAGGGGTGCGGGTGGGAGGGAAGTTATGGGGGGGAAAGCCATTGTAATCCATAAACTGTACTTTGGAAAATTATATTTACTAAATAAAAGTTTTAAAAAAAAGAAGTATTATTCTCAAACAGCCAAGATAGGGAGTCTACGTAGGTGCCCACTGACAGGTGGATGAATAAAGTATTGGGCTATTATTTTGTCACACACAGTTTGTGGCAGTGTGGGAGTTCTGGAGGACATGGTGCTAAATGAAATAAGTTGGGGCTCAGAAAGACAAGTTCTCCCTCCTATGTGTAAGCTAAATAAGTTAATACTACAGAAGTAGAGAGTAGGATAGTGGTCACTGGACACTGGGAAGTGTAGAAGAAATATAGAGAGATGTTGGTTATTGGATCAAAAATTCAGTTAAATGGGAAAAAAGTTGTAGTGTTCTGTAGCAGCAGGTGACTAGAGTTAGGAATACTTTATTGTAGCTTTTAAAACAGCTAGTAGAAAGGATTTTGAATGTTTTTAACACAAAGAACTGATAAATGTTTGAGATGATGAACATTCTAATTACGGTACAATGATCTGTTCATTACACACTGTATACATGTATCAGAATTACAACTTCTACCCCAGAGTATGTATAATTAATTATTATGTGTCAATTAAAATTTAAAAATGACGTGTGAAAAAAAGAGAAAAACTGTCAAACCAGAACACTGTATCCTGAAAAGCTCACATTTATGAATGAGGTGAAATAAAATCCTTGTATATCAAACAGAAATTGATAGAATCTGCCACCACTTGTCCAGCCTTACAAAAGATGCTTACGGATGTGCTACACACAGAAACACAGAAACTTTACCATCATTATGAAACAATGTGATGGCAGAAAATCTCCCAGTAAAGGTACAAAGGAAATCCAAAGTAAACAATAGGAATATTTGGGAAAATGACACAGCCAAGTCATTATTTATCAATAGTCACCTTGAATGTAAATGGCCTCAATTCTCCAGTTAAAAGTTACAGACTGACCACATCGATTAAAAAATAAGACCCATCTATTTTCAGCCTATAAGAAACACATCTCACCATCAAAGATACCTGCAGACTGAAAGTGAGAGAATGGAGATACCACATGCTAACAGAAACCAAAAAAGGTTAGGTGTTGTCATCATAATATAAAAAGAATAAATAAACTTTAATATAAACACTGTTAAAAGAGATGAAGAAAGACAATATACAATGATTAAGGGATCAATTCACCAAGATGTGACTATAATAGATATATATGCACCCAGTTAATAGATCTAAAAGGAGATATGGACTCCAATACAATATTTAGGGGAACTTCAACATCCCACCTTCAGCAATGGACAAATCAACTAGACAGAAAATCACCAAAGAACAACAAACACAGCTAATCAATGCTATGGACCAAATGGAACTGATAGCTACAGAACTGATTCCAATTCTCCTCAAGCTATTCAAAACAATTAATAAGGAAGAAATCCTCACAAACTCTTTTTAAGAAGTATGTATCAACTTAATTCCTAAATAAAAAAAAAATACAATAGACAAAGTAAACTATACACCAATAGCTCTGATGAACATAGATGCAAAAATCCTCAACAAAATATTAGCTAATTGAATCCGACAACACATCACAAAGATCATTCACTCAGACCAAGTGGGATTTGTTACTGGTATGCAGAGATGGTTCAACATTTGCAAATCAATAAACATGATATATGACACTAATAAAACTGAAGAAATAAACCATTAGTTTATCTCAATAGATGCAGAGAATGTATTTGATAAGGCAAAACATCCTTCCATTATGCCTTAAGCAAATTGTGTAGAGAAGGAACATTCCTCAACAGAATCAGGCAATGTACGACAAACCCATGGACAGAAACCTATAGAATGGGGAAAAACCTGGAAGGATTCATGCTAAGGTCTGGAAATAGACCAAGATTCCCATTATTTCCATTGATATTAGATCCATTAGTCAAGAAAAGAATCAAATGAATACAAATTGGAAAGGAGGAAATCAAACTATCCCTATTTGCAGATGACATGATTCTATACAATCCAAAGGACTCCACTTAGAGAATATTAGAACTTATAAGACTTTGTTAAAGAAGAAGAATATAAAATGAACACAGAAAAATCAATAGCTTTTGTATAAGCAGACAATTCCATGGCTGAGGAAGATCTCTTAAGACCCGTCCTGAAAAATATCTCCACAAAGAAATACCTTTGAATAAATTTAACCAAGGAAGTTCAAGACCTCTATAATAAAAATTACAAAATAGTAAACCAAGAAACAGAAGAAGACATTAAAAATGTATAAAAACTTTCATTTTCATGGATTGGAAGAATGAGTGTCATCAAATTGTCCATACTACCAAAAGAAATTTACAGATTCAATGTATCCCAATCAAAATATCTATGACATTATTTACAGATCTAGAAAAAAAAAAAGATGTTAAAATTCACGTGGAAATTCAAGAGACCCCAAATAGCTACAGCAGTCTTATATACAAAAACAAAGTTGGAGGCATCACAGTATCTGATTTCAAGACATACTACAGGGAAATAATAATCAAAACAGACTGGTAATGGCAAAAAACTGATGGTAGACCCACGAAACAGAATAGAAACTTCACAAATCAATTCATGAGTCTATAACCAGCTTATCTTTGACAATGGAGCTAAATTAATCCTGGAGCAATGACAGTCTCTTCAATAAATGGTGCTGGTAAAACTGGATCTCTGCATACAAAAGTATAATGATAAATGCTAATGTTATACTCCTTACACCAAAATTCAATCAACATTGATCAAGGACCAAAAACTCTGACCCAATACCATAAAATTACTAGAGAACATTGGGGAAACTCTGAAAGACATTGGCATAGGCAAAGACTTTTTGTAAAAGCCCCTAGAATTACAAGCAATCAAAGCCAAAATTGAAAAATGGGATTACATCAAGCTGAGAAACACATGCACTGGAAAAGAAACACTCAGCAAAATGAAGAGACAATGACAGAAAGGGATGAAATATTAGTAAATTATGTAGCTGATAAAGGGTTAACATCTAGAATCTATAAAGAGCTCAAGAAATTAAACAACAAACAACACAGCTAATAAATGGGAAAAGAACTAGACCAGGCATTTTTCAAGAGAGGAAAATCAAATGGCCAAAGAACACTTGAAAAAATGCTCAGTGGCCGGCGCGACGGCTCAATAGGCTAATCCTCTGCCTTGTGGCGCTGGCACACTGGGTTCTAGTCCCAGTCGGGGCACCGGATTCTGTCCCGGTTGCCCCTCTTCCAGGCCAGCTCTCTGCTGTGGCCAGGGAGTGCAGTGGAGGATGGCCCAAGTGCTTGGGCACTGCACCCCATGGGAGACCAGGAGAAGCACCTGGCTCCTGGCTTCGGCCATTGGAGGGTGAACCAACGGCAAAAGGAAGACCTTTCTCTCTCTCTTTCTCTCTCTCTCTCTCTCTCACTGTCCACTCTGCCTGTCAAAAAAGAAAGAAAGAAAGAAAGAAAGAAAGAAAGAAAGAAAGAAAGAAAGAAAGAAAGAAAGAAAGAAAAAAAGAAAGAAGAAAAAATGCTCAGGATCACTAGCTATCAGGAAAATATAAATCCAAACCACAAAGAGGTTTCACTTCCCTTCACTCCCATTAGAACAGCTCTCATACAGAAATCAACAAACAAGAATGCTTGTGAGGTTATGGGGGGAAGGTATCCTGATCCACTGTTGGTGGGAATGTAAACTGGTGCATCCATTGTGGAAGACAGTATGGAGATACATGAAAAATCTGAATATAGTCCTAACATATGATCAAACTACCCCACTCCTGGGAACTTAACCGAATCAAAAGAAATCAGCATATGAAAGAGTGTTTTGAACCTTCATGTTCATTGCAGCTCAATTCACAATAGGTAAGACATGGAACCAACCCAGATATCTATCAATTGTTGAATGGATAATGAAATTATCATATATATACACTATGGATTACTTCTTAGCTGAAACTTAAGGAGAGACATTGAAGATTGTGTCAGATCTGGAACGGTCTCCTGAACATTTCTAGTGGGTATAATGAGATATTGCTGAAGAGATGCAAGCAGAAAGCACCTATGATGAGATTCGTTTCTTAGTATGTATGGCTGCAAGGACAGTCTCACGAAAAATATTTTACAAATATGCTAATTTTTGATTAATATAAATTATCTGTACATTTTATGGGGCACAGTAAAATCTTTCGACACAAAACAAAGCATAAACCATTCAAGCATTGCAAAAAAACTTTCCATTTTATTACCTTCTCATTATGTTCTTAGTCTACCAGCCTCTCTCGTCCAGCTCTTTATAGACTATATAATGCACTGTTGTGCACTGTAGTAGCCCCATTGTGCTGTGGAACACTAGAACCTTTACTTCCATCTGGCCAGTCATCCATCTTCCCCACATCTCCTTTCCTCCATCCTGATCTCTAGTAATCATATTCCAAGTTTAGATCAAGTTTTTAAGTTTTTGTTTTTGCTTCTACAAATGGGTAAGGACATATAGTGTTTTTCTTTGTCTGGCTTATTTCACATGATCTCTAGTTCCATCCATTTTGCTGAAATGAAAGGATTTCATTTTATTTTATGGCTGAATAATATTCAAAATTTTCTGTATTTGTTTATTCATTAATGGACATCTACACATTGCGTATCATAAAATTGTGAATAGTGCTGCAATGAAATACTGCAGATATTTCTTTCACATGATGATTTAATTTTTGCATATATACCTAGAAAAAAGAGAGCTGGGTCTTATGATAGATCCATTTTTAGTTTTTTGATGAATCTACCTACTGTTCTCGATAGTGCCTGTACTAATTTTCATTTTCACCAACAGTATATGAGAGTTCTCTTTCCTCCATGTTCTTACAAGCATTTGTTATTGTTCTGTCTTTTTGAAACTGAGAAATCTTATCCAGAATAAGGTGCCTGTGCCAACATTGTAGTGTCTTCTATATGTTTCATATTAGTAGTTTCATAGTTGCAGATCTTAAATTCATATGCTGATCCATTTTGAGTTGATTTACATAGAGAGTGGGAGATAAGGGGGTTTCAGCCTTGGATACCTAGATATTCAGTGTTCCCTGAACCATCTACTGAAGAACTTCTCGTTTGTCAGTTTATGCTTTTGGCAACTTTGCCAATGATAAGTTGGTGTGTGGATCAGCTTATGGAATCCCCATTCTGTTTCATTGTTCTGTGTGTTGGCTTTCATGCCAGAATCATGCTGGTTTGGTTACAATCTCTCTGTAGCATATCTAAACAACTGATACTGCTATGCCTCCAGCTTTGTTCTTTTTCTTCAAGATTGCTTCGTGTGTTTGCAGTCTTTAGTGCTTCTGTAGCAATTTAGTCTAAGTCTGTGGTAAGTGTAATTAGTATTATGTATATCAGTGTTTTATGCTTTTCACTGTGGAGATCTTTCACAAACTTGGCTAATTGCATTCCAAGTTATTTTACTTCTATAGCTATTGTGAATGGGATTCATCTTAAAATTTTTGTTATTTAGTTTATTATTGTTGTAGAAATATGTTACTGAGTTTTGTGTGTGAATTTTGTATCCTGTGAGTTTGTTGAACACATTTATCTAGTCTGATGTGTTCTTGGTAGGTTCTTATGTTTATCTATACATGATATTGCATCATCTGCAAATAGGGATAATTTGACTTTCTTTTTTATTTGTATGTGTTTTATTTCATTTTGCATAATGGCCTGGATAAAACTTCTGATACACATTGAATATGAAAAGTGGGAGTGAGCATCTTTGTCTGGTTTCGGGTCTTAGAGGAAATGCATTTGCGATTCCTATTCAATATTATATTGACTGTGGTTTTATCATGTACAAAGTTTATTAGGTTGAAAAATGTTCTTTCTATATCTAATTATTCATGGTTTTCATAACAACAGACATTGAATTTTCTTGAATGTTTTTTCTGTGTTTATTGGAATCATCATACAATTTTTATTCTTCATTCTATTGATGTGATGCATTACATTTATTGATTTGCATATGTTGAAGAATCGCTATGTCCTTAGAATAAATTACATTTGATCAAGACAAATACAATTTTTGATGTGTGGTTGGTTTTGCTATATTAGCATTTCTTTTTTTTATTGAAAATTTTGGTATTTATCTTAATCATGGATATGGGTTTTAGTTTTCTGGTTTGTTATAACTTTGATTTTGAAATCAAGGCAATGTTGGTCTAATATTTTGGAATATTTTAAGAATAATTGGAGCTAGTTGTTCTTTAAAAGTTTGGTAGAGTTCAGCAGTGAAACCATCTGGTCCAGAATTTCCCTTGTTAGGAAATTTTTGATTATTGGGTCAATTTCAGTACAAATTTTGGTGTTTCATGTGTTCTGTGTCTTCCTGGATCAATTTCATAAGCTATATGGATCAAGGCATTTGCATTTTCTTCTGGACTCCCATTTGTTGACATATAATTGTTCATAATATGCCCTAATAAGCCTATTTTTGCCATTAGTTATAATATTTGCTTTTCATCTATGATTTTGTCATGAAGCTATAAGTGAGCTTGTCATAGTGAGATCCAGTACAAAGTTCAAAGACCTTGGTCCACTGGCCAGTACTCATACCAGAAGAATCTATATTTGCCCTAGCATAAAATAGATACCTGTGTTTTATGGGACAGATGAGTGTTTCAGCTTGCATCACCTGAAACCTTTTGCAGGCCAGATGTATACCCCAAGCCTATACAGGGCTCAGTGTCTGCAAGACTCAGGTGTGTGAAAGAGCTTAGTGTCAATCTGGGTAGCAAAGGGATGGATTTCAACACCACTTCCTCAAACATCAGCGAACAAGAAACAAGATTCTAGCCACTGCAGTGCAAGATAAAAGAGAATACTTAGAGCTGTATACAGGAACTGGCATAACCATCATTGGGCTGATCCTAATGGTAAATGCCTCTGGGTCAATGACCATGGACAGATTATCCAAACAAAAAATCAACAAGGGAAAAACAGAGCTGAAGAATATTATGAATAAAATGAATATAACAGACATTAACAAAACATTCCATTTGACACAGATAGAATCCACAAATTATTTTATAGCACATGTAATATTCACAAGGATCAGATCAATCCCATATTGAATCATAAGACTCAACAAATTAAAAAAAATCAAATCTGATCAGGTATTGTTTCACTTAACAATGTAATAAAACAGGCCGGCACCGCGGCTCACTAGGCTAATCCTCCGCCTAGCAGCGCTGGCACACTGCAGCGCTGGCACACTGGGTTCTAGTCCCAGTCGGGGCGCCGGATTCTGTCCCGGTTGCCCCTCTTCCAGGCCAGCTCTCTGCTGTGGCCAGGGAGTGCAGTGGAGGATGGCCCAAGTGCTTGGGCCCTGCACCTCATGGGAGACCAGGAGAAGCACCTGGCTCCTGCCTTTGGATCAGCGCGGTGCGCCGGCCGCAGTCCGCCGGCCGCGGCGGCCATTGGAGGGTGAACCAACGGCAAAGGAAGACCTTTCTCTCTGTCTCTCTCTCTCTCACTGTCCACTCTGCCTATCAAAATAAATAAATAAATAAGTAAAAAAAATAATGTAATAAAACAGTAAATGATTAATGAAGGAAACTCTGAAAATGATACAAATACATAGAGACTGAACAACATCTTCCTAAATGAACAATGAGCTATTGAAGAAATTAAAAGGAAAATTAATGAGAAGTCTAAAGAAATTATTGTAACTTTCTGTGAAGTTATGTTAAAAATGAAACAAGAAAGCATTTTGCATTTAAAGTAGAGTGAATAGCTTCAAAAGCTTTGGAAGAACAAAGCTCTCTGTAACAAAAATACACCTCATCAGATCTCTGCTACAGTGACATTATCTGAATTATTAATGAAAGTTATTCATGTGAAGTCTTATCTACAGGAGATTTAAACACTAATAAATATGTTTTATTTTGAAGACAAATACACTTGGAACTAGAAGTAAGTGTGTGTGTGTGAGAGAGAGAGAGAGAGAGAAGAAGAGAAAGAGAGAAGACTGACTCAGAGAGGTGATACTTCCATTGCATTCCATCATAGATTTTCCCTTTTTTGCATCTTTAATCCTTGCTCCCTGAGGAGCAAAAAAACAAAAATTTTGATGAGATTCTCATTAATTTTAAATTGTTAGGACATTGCCTGAAGATGTAGGGTATTTGCAGGTGGGAGTGTTTGTTCATAAAATGTGAGAATGAATTATGGGGTCAGTGTTGTGGTGCAAAGGATTAAGTAGCTGCCTGTGATGCTGGCATCCCATATAAGGAACAGTCTGGTCCTGGTTGCTCCACTTTTAATCCAGCTCCCTGCTAATGCTCCTGGGAAAGTAGCAAAACATGTCACAAGTTTGTGGGCTCCTGCCATCCACATGGCAGACCCGGATGGAATTCCAGACTCCTGGCTTAAGCCAGGCCCAGCCCTAATTGTGAAGCAGCAGATGAAAGATCTCTCTCCCTCTCTCTCCCTCTCTCTCCTTCTCTCTCTCTCTCCCCCTGCGTGTGTGTGTGTGTGTGTCCCCCTCTGTGTAACTCTGCCTTTCATATAAATAAATGAATACATTAAATAAATAAATACATCTTAAAGAATAAATGTCGATCCTGAGATCTAAAATCTAGACTACACTACATAATCAGATTGCAAAGTAGACGAGGTGGAAAAGGTCTCATAATGGGAAGATGTGGAGCAATTTCAGCACTGAGAAAGAAACATCATCTGTAGTCAAAATTTAGAGCTTTTCCAAGAGTTCTAAGAGCAGAGGAATAGAAAATTTGGAGATCTTAAAAAGAGTAACTTGATTTTCACTTGAAACTGCTGTTTTCAAGCAGTGAAAAAGAAATGAGGCTGAGAACAAAATTCCCATTTGTTCATCAGTATTATGCAAACTACATGACAAAGGTTTCGAATGTAGAAGAAAATGACTTCATAAATGTCAAAGCTGTCTATTTTCTTATTTCCGATACTAAAGTTTTCCATTTGCCCTTGATCTTGACTTACAACTTTAACAACCCTTTTGCCTTTAAGAAACTTCAAAAGACCTTTGTACATAAAGTCTTTGATATCTGAGCTTGAGCATTGGATTTGTTCTCATAAAAAAGATATAGGTCAATGTTCTGCCTTCTAATAATAGAAATTGTATAAGGAACTTCATTTTTTCGAATCTTCATTTTATCATCTGTATATATGGGGTATAATAATACTGGGTTTGTGAGATTATAATTAGGACCAAATAAATAATAGGTACATTTATAATCTTAAAGTCCTGGGCAGACATTTATCCCATTACTAGAAAACATTAATTTATCTTCTTTTCCAATGTTTACTCATGTTATAGTTTTCTAATTATGTGTCTTAAAAGTTCACTAAGGGGCCTGGTGCCGTGGCTCACTTGGTTCATCCTCCGCCTGCAGCGCCAGCATCCCATATAGGCGCCGGGTTTAGCCCTGGTCACTCCTATTCCAGTCCAGCTCTCTGCTGTGGCCCAGGAGAGCAGTGGAGGATGGCCCAAGTGCTTGGACCCTACACCCGCATGGGAGATCAGGAAGAAGCACCTGGCTCTTGGCTTCAGATCAGTGCAGCGTCGGCCGTGGCGGTCATATGGGGAGTGAACCTATGGAAGAAAGACCTTTTTCTCTGTCTCTGTTTCTCACTGTCTATGACTCTACTTGTCAAATAAGAAGAAAAAAATTCACTAAGGATTTTTTTTAATTTTTAATTCTTAAATGAATTCAAATCTTTGGTTATTTAAGGAGTACATCTAAAATAAAAATTTGTTTTCAGGAATTCCATTTCCATTGATTTTACAGCAAGTTACATCTGAATAACCTTCCTTGTACAAATAACAGTAAACTGCACAGGCCATGGGTAGTGCATATATAATTGATGACAATCCTTAAGAAGTCAGAAACTAGAAGTAAACAAAATTTTACAGAGGGGTATATCAGCATATTTTATTTTCCAGAGTTTTCCATGATAAATAATTTCAAATTTACACAAACCATTTTCTGAATTAAGGAAACAAAACATGAAATTTGGGGATGCCAGAGCTACTGCACACTGAGTAGAGGAGTTCCAGACAGAAGCGAGAAACAGAGGAGTAAACTGTCAAATACAGGACTTCATCTCCAAGCTGTGACTGACACTTTACTTGGCACAAGGATGCTGTCATTGCATCCTGCAGAACACAGCAAGAAACGATGACTAGAAGGCAAAAGATACTTCACAGAGTACAGTTCCCAGAGCTGTTGAGACAGAATTAGGAGTATAAAATCTGCTAAGTTATAGGATGTAGACAAAGACCTCAGGCTGTCAATGAAGTCCAGAAGTCAAGCCTTAAGGATAAAGATTCCATGATGAGAGTATGGAATGTAGTTCAGGACTCAAGTCAAACTAAAATAAACTCAACATAGTAAAAACTGAAATGAATCCTCCCCTACACAAAGGCAATTAGCTTGTAACTGAAAGCCTGACAGAACAAAACTCATCATCTAAATTGAGCCACAGAGAGAAAAATAGTAAAGAAAATGCAACTAAGACTATCACAGTTAAATTGCTTAAAATTGAAAGTAAAGATGTAATCTGAAAACAGCCAGAGAAAGTAGATATCATTAAATAGCAGGAAATAAGATAGCAACAATTGATAATTGCTTATCAATAACGATATAGGAAAGAAGACAGTGAAAGAGCACCTTTAAAATGTTTAATAAATATATTAATGCAGAATCATATATCTGACCAAAATTATTCCCAAATTATGGTGAGTAAAATAATCTTTATATAAAAGAAAGGTAAGTCCTTATTGACAGCAGCCTCGTGCTCTGAGAAATGTCACCGGAAATGCATCAGGGCAAAACAAAATGGCACAAGGTGGAAGTGCAGAACTCCAGGAAAGAAGGAATACTAGAACAGATTGCAAATGCAATAGGCTACAAGGAATTAACAAGAAAGGGGGCCAACACAAGTATATAAATGATTACAACATGCATAAATATACTCAGCATTTATACTAAGGGGAAATATTTTCTCAATAGATAAAATTAAGAAATGAATAAAATCTATTTGCCATATACCCAGTTCAAATTTAAATATGTAAGGCAGATATCATGCAACACTAAGTATAGTAATTTGACTTTTTAAATATCAAGCTAAATAGACTTCAAAGAAATTAATATTATCAGGGAAGAGGAAGATGTTATAATGATATAAATGTGAAAATTCACTTTGATCTAAAAGTGCATGCAGTTAGTTAAATTTACAGGAAAGCTGGAGTGGGCATTTGGCACAGTGGTTAATATATCACCTAAGGCATCCATATAACATATCCAAATGCTTAGGTTTGAGTTTCAGCTCTGCTTCCAATGATTCCAATTTCCTGCTAATGCATACCCTGGGAGGTGGCAGATTCTGGCTCAAGTACTTCAGTTCCCACCATCCTTTGGGGAGACCAGCATCGAGTTCTTGGTTCATGCCTTCAGCCTGAACCAGACAGAGCTGTAGCAAGCATTCTGTGAGTGAACTCCCATATAGAAGGCCGATTTCTCTCTCTCTTCTCCCCCAATAAAGTTCAAATACAATGAAAATTAATCAATTAATTAAAAGAAACAGAAAGCAAAACTGACAAACCTAAAGGGAGAAATAAAATACCCAACTATTAGAGCTGTAGAATGTAAATAGCTTATTTCAGAAATTGATAGAGAATGAAAACCCAAATGACTAAGCTATGTCAAATTTGAAAAGCAGTATCACCAAATTCATTTAAATGAATTCTATAGAAAATTACAGCAAACAGCACCACATCTCTAGTCTGTATTTACGTAATTTCCATTGGATAAACAATTTACTAGACCCTGAGAAAAAACCTCAATAAACTTCTAAGAGGTTAAAAGTTACAGAATGTATTTTATAACAAAAGTGGGATGAAGCCGCAGATCAATAGCATTGAGACATCTAAAGAATCTGTAAATACTTTGAAATTAATAACCATACTATCAAAATCAAAAATTAATCAATTTCAAGTAACATTAAAAGATGTTTTAAATTAAGTGATAGTTAAACCACAATATTACCCAATATGTTTGAAAAAATCTAAAGATGTGCACAATAAAATGTATAGCTTTAAATGATTAAAAAATTCAGTAACTGACTAGGCCACACCACAAGATACAAAAGATTGCATATTTTACTTATGCTGAAAAATAGAAGTGGAGGAAAAACAGAAAATTTAAAAAATTTAAAATTTCTTCAGAGTCAAAAAAATCAGTTATGTACAAGAATTATAAAATATATAAATTTCTGGAAATGTTGTTCAAGAAATAAATAATCAAATTCTCAGTAATGGGAATTTAAAAATAAATATTTCTTAGATCACATAACTCACAGATATTAATTGAATAATTAATTATATTTACATAGGGAACATAGATGTAAGAGAATATCAAGAACAACTCTAAATACATCTAATCAATGTAATGGATAATGTGTTTAAACATACAATGCATTATAAAGGACATAAATAGAAAAATATGAAAAGTTTCATATTTTTAAAACTATTGTATTTATTTTTAGAAATTAGCTCAAAAAGAGACATCCACGCATAGATTATTTCATGAAGAATTTCAATAAAGTATTTTGAAAATTTTTAATAGAACTATATAAAATTTTGCAGAAAGTGGAGATGGTGAGCACGTGTTTCAATTTGTTACATGAACTCAGTCTATGTAGTTAGTAAGTTTACATAAGGTGAAGAATGTTGCAAGAAAAGAAAATTGTAAAATAAAATCCCTCATAAATATAAAGGACCTTCAAAGTGTTGCTGTAATAAGTATTATAAAAATTTATGCATTGAGGCTGACATTGTGGCACCACTGGTCAAACTGTGTGATGAGAATTTCATATCAGAGTGTCGTTTCAAGTCCTGAAGAACACCTCTTCTGATCCATCTTCCTGCCAATGTGCCTGGAAAAGCACCAATAGATGGACCACACACTTGGGCCCCTCTCTGCCATCAGGGAGAACAGCATGGAGTTCCTGGTTCCTATCTTTGATCTGGGTACTGCCTGGCTGTTGTGTCCATTGGGGAATTAATAAGCAGCTGGAAGATCTCTCTCTCTCTCTCTCTCTCTCTCTCTGTCTCCTTCTATCACTCTTTCTTTCAAATAAATAGTTAAATTTAAAAAATATCTATACATAGGTTTTAAACATTTTTAAACTGAATTTTCTATTATGTTTTCCAAGAACTTTTTGAAGTCCCTTCATATAGGAAAATAATCTTCAAAAAATAATTGGAAAGCCAAATCAATATATAATCAAAAATGATAATGGAAGATATCTGATGTTATTTTAACTTTCAAAAGAGTTTTCAAATTCACCAACATTAAGAAATTCACAAAGCATAAATCTATGATCATCTTATAGATATAGAAATAGTCTGACAACATTCAGGTCACTGAAAAAAAAAAAAACTCTCATTCAGCTAGGAATAGAACTTCCTCAGAATTTCAAATGGAATTTTCTAAAAGTCTAGAGCTAATGTAATGCACACTGATAAAATATTGAATAGTTTCACATGAAATTCAGAAAAAAAGTAAAAATCAGAAAGTGTATATCAGATCTCAGTACTTTCACTCAAAATTGAACCCAGGATATTTTCCAGGGAAATAGGACAGGAAATAAGAGTAAAAAAGCATGAAAATTAGAAAGTAAATAAATATGAAATCTTTATTCACATGTGTCATTTTTTCTATATATGAATAAATCTTTTCAAAAAAGTACTATTAAAAACCAAAAGCAGTACTATTAAGTGAACTTTTTAAGGTAACAAAATGTAGAGGAAACCAAAAAAAGAAAAAAGCTTTTTTAAAATTAACTGAGAGGTAAGATTTGAAAATAGCAATTTTAGCAAATTATGTAAGAATGGAAGTGTAGTGAATTCTGTGCAAGATCTCTGCATTTTCTTCAAGAAATCTGACAGAAACTAATGAAAAATTAATGGAAAACACAATGGATTTGAGGACTCAGTCCTGCTTTGGAGATGGTTCTGTGAGCTCCACAGGTACAGCATCAAAATGAACAATTGAAGCTAGTTCCTGAGACAGCCTTAAAGCACTGTGACAAAGGGAAATCACCCACTGGGACCAGAACTTTGAGAACTTCCAATGAAGTACAGCCATGGGTTTATCTTTACCCATTGCTGACTTTCATTTTACAGATTTTTTTTTTCATAAGACTTAGATATTGCAGAATAGAAATTGTAATTTTATGTTACATGATTGCTATAAATAATATATATAAACATACATAATAAATACATTGAATGTGTTATAATAGTATCCTATCTACACCAATCTATATCATGTTGAAAGTAAGCTAGCAGCCGGCGCCGCGGCTCAATAGGCTAATCCTCCACCTTAAGGCGCTGGCACACTGGGTTCTAGTCCCGGTCGGGGCGCTGGATTCTTTCCCGGTTGCCCCTCTTCCAGGCCAGCTCTCTGCTGTGGCCAGGGAGTGCAGTGGAGGATGGCCCAAGTACTTGGGCCCTACACCCCATGGGAGACCAGGAGAAGCACCTGGCTCCTGCCTTCGGATCAGTGCAGTGTGCCAGCCGCAACGCGCCGGCCGCGGCAGCCATTGGAGGGTGAACCAATGGCAAAAGGAAGACCTAAAAAAAAAATAATAAAAAAAAAAAATTAAAAAAAAAAGTAAGGTAGTAATGGAAATTATAACATGGCCAATTGCAGATGAAATCCTCCCTTTTGTTAGATGCTGTCCTGCCAGTCTGTCCTCCCATGTTCAGAAATCAGCAGGGACAGGAAGGAGTTACGGTTCTGGCTGGGGTAACTGACGATTCTCATGAAGGGAAAATTGTGCCCGATTCAGCGGAGGGAAGGTAGTGTATGTCTATGACACAGACTACATAGGATACCTCCAGGTCCTCTGACATCTGATGACTTGTGTCAATAGAAAATTAGCATACCCCCATTTAGACAGGACTGCCAATAATATACTTTAGGAATGACTGCTTGGATCACCCCAGATCACCCCAACAAAGAAGCATGACCAGATAATGTGCTTGCTAAGGCCAAAAAATATGAAATTGGTCATAAACTTGTCTCAATTATAGTTGGATTTCAAGCCCTGTAAATCAGAAACAACTGCATTTATGTGGTTTTGAGTAATTTTTGCATGATATCTTACATAAGCCCAAGTGTTAAACAGTTAATGTAATCCCTGACCCTGACCCTGACCCCTGACTCCCTGATTATCACCCATTGCATTCCTGAAACTTGCTGTTGCTAACAAGTGCCAACCATTTGTTCAGGGCTAATACACCTGCTATATCAGTGGCTTAAGAAGCTCTCACTTAACTCTTTTTACTCAAGCTTTGCTCAATTTGGCTTACTTGTCACAATTTAATACCACTGGCTCTCATGACCAGGTGCAGATGTTTCCCTTGTTGTACTCTACTTTTTCTGTACTTTTTTGAAGATTTATTTATTTATTTGAAAGGCAGAGTTACATGTAAAACTGGAATCAGGAAGAAAAGAGAGGGAGTGAGGGAGGGATGGAGGGAGGGAGAGAGGGAGAGAGATCATTCATCAGCTGGTTCTGTCCCCAAATGACAACAGCAGCCAGGGCTGGGCCAGACCAAGGCCAGGAGTCTGGAACTAAATCGACATCTCCCACATGGGTCGAAGGGGTCCATGCACCCCAGAAATCTTCTGCTTCTTTCCCAGGTGAATCAGCAGGGAGCTGGAAAGGTAGTGGATCAATTCGGACTCAAACCAGCGCTCATATGGGATGCTGCTTTAACCTGCTGTGCCACAATGCCCAGTTCCTGTTCTTTTATTTCTTCCATAGGTTTAAGCTGTCATAAAATTTCAGAACTTTATTTATTTGTTTGTTTGCATCTTATCATACTTTTGAAAGTTCTACAACAGGTAACTTTTTTTATTTACTGATATATCCCCAAGTTCTGAAAATGGCACTTAACATATAGTAGATCCTTAACTTCAATGTGAACAAAAAATATTAATCCTGTAACAACTTTTTATAACTGTTTCTAATCTTTCAAATGTATCTAAATTTTTAAAGCTTTACGCATTTATTTGAAATACAGTTTAAAGAGAGAGAGAAGAAGAAGGAGGAAGAGGAGAAAAAGGAGAAGGGCGAGGGGAAGGTGGAGGAGAAGGGGGAGGAGGAGGGGAGGGGAAAGGGAAAGAGAGAGAGAGAGACAGAGAGAGAGAGACAAAGAGTGACAGAGAGAGATTCCATCAGCTGGTTCATTCCCAAAATGGCTACAAAGGCCAGAGTTAGGCTTTTCTAAAGCCAGGAGCCAGGAGCCAGGAACTTCTTCCAGGTCCCCCACTTAAGTATAGGGGCCCAAGTCCTTTCTCTGCTGTCCATGGCACATTAGCAGGAATCCCAATAAGAGGAGAAGCTGGGACTCAAACTGAGGCACATATGGGATGTCAGCATTGCAGACATCAGCTTTACCCACTATTCCACAATGCCAGACCCAGAAGTATCTGATTTTATGTTACCTATATTTGGAAAATGAAATATGCAGGGCACAAAAATGCCAGTCTTGTACATATTTTCTTTGATTTTAGTAATATTTCAAAAGATTTTAAATATCATTCTGCATAAATACAATTATTTTTAAGTATTAATCTTGTATCCTGCAAATTGGTTAAATATATTTGTTGTTTTCAGTAGTTTTGTAGACACTTAAGAAATAATGCCTAGTACATATTTAGGTAGTTTCAATATTTTACTTGAAGCTTTTCCAAGTAACAAAATAAGTAAGGCCCCTGTGTATACTTCTTCAGCTCTTTTCCATCTCTTAGTTCATTGCTTCTAAGATTCCAGACACCTTAATTTCCTGAGTTCTAGTTTCTGTAGACTCAGTTTCAACAAGACCATTGTGTTCTGCTAATGATGTCTCTCCTTCAACTTTTGTCTATGTAGTACTGCTGAGCAGAAACCCAGTGTGATCACAAAGCACACCTCATCTATATTCTTTCTCTCAGTGATCACATTTCTGTACTGCTTATGTGTCAGTGTCTGTAAGTAGTTGTCTAGTCTATTTTCTTAGCCATATGAAAATATCTAAGGTAAAGTATTTAATAAAGAAAGGAGGTGTAGTTAGCCTATAGTTTTGGTGGCTGAAAGTCCAAGATCAGGCAGCTCCCTCTGCTTTGCCTCTGAAGAGAGCCTCAAGGTGATCTGCAATACATTGAGGGATGCATTTGCAGGAAAGTTCATGTGGGAAGACAGGGCACAGAGGGATTCAAAGTTCTGGCTTGCTTTTTTATTACATCTCGCTCTCAGAGAAACTAGTCAGGGTCCTGTGAAAACTATTTTGTTTCCAAAAATGATGTCTCCGATAAGATAACCTAATCAATCCCATTAGGCCCACCAATACACTTGAAGCCAAACTTGCAGCACATGAACTTCATTGTTTCCTAGGATTTATTATTTATTTGAAAAGCAAAGAGAGAGAGAGAGAGAGAGAGAGAGAGAACAAAGTGAGGGCAAACTACAACATAAGCGAGAACCTTGCAGACCACAATGACCTTCAGTCCAGCCAAAGTGGGGGGCAGGGTAACCCCCAATAGCAAAGGAAGAACACATTTCTTTCTCTTCATCCCTCAACAAAGTCACCCAGAAAATGGAAGGGAGAAGGCACCATCTAAGCACAAGTCGAGGCTGTGGCAGGTCTCCTGTGCTTAACCAGTTGATTTTACCAAAGGGAAAAATCCACATTTCCCACTGACTTTGAGTATGGCTGACAGGGTTGACAGGTATGCACACCCACTTAGGATTCTGAGGGGCTCACGTCCTCTTAATATATCACAGGCCCCAGGGCTCAAACTGGCATGTCAGAACACCAGCAGGCAGATGGC
This sequence comes from Oryctolagus cuniculus, assembly GCF_051225735.1. Taxonomy (NCBI): domain Eukaryota; kingdom Metazoa; phylum Chordata; class Mammalia; order Lagomorpha; family Leporidae; genus Oryctolagus; species Oryctolagus cuniculus. The sequence goes on along the minus strand of NC_142869.1, from coordinate 154,964,051 downwards.
TCTGGGAATGTCTGCTCTCCCCGTGGATGGAGCGTGTCACAGGGCTGAGAGAAGATCCTCTGAACAACACAATTATGGGAGTCTGACACATGTGGTTGCATGATAGGGTTTGGGATGCATCTGAGTATCTAAGCAACTACTTTGTCTGGTGTCGGAGGCTCAGAGCTACCTAACTGCCTAGGGTGGGTCATTACAGAGGGTTCTGTATTCATATTGAGGACTGTACAAATTCTTTGTGTGGTTTATGCACTAGTGTGGGTGAGAGTTGTATACAATCTGGGCTAACCATGGACACTAATCATCTTGAAAGAGAGGAGGTGAGATTACAATTATACCAATAGGTATGATCATACTCAACCCCGGCTGACAATAGAGGAAATTTACCATGCCCAACTTGAGTGACACCCTGGATTCTTATCCCATTCTTCAGCACTGACCAGATTGCTCCCTAATCCCACCCAGCACAGGCCTCTGGGTATTCACTGAAAGAATAGACACTCCACTAAGCTACAGAGACACAGTTCACAGATAAAATCTATCAGTGGAGAAAACCAATACGTGTTTCTACAAATGCCTAATAATAAATGCAGAAATACAAGAAGCAAGAATAAGGAAGGCAACATAACTCCCCCAAGGGAACACAACAACACTTCAATATTAGATTGTGTGGACAAAGAAATTGATGAAATGCCTGAAAATGAATTCAAAAGAATGATCATAGGATTGATTACTCTGAAGCAATGAGAAGAAAATTCATGAGTTAAAGAAATACATATGTGATATGGATGAAAAATTTTCCCATGAGATAGAGAAGAAATCAAACTAAAATATTAGAAATGAAGAATTCAATATGTCAAATAAAAATACACTGAAAAACATTAACAACAGAATTGATGATGCAGAAGAAAGAATATGTGAGCTGGAGGACAAAATTTTGGAACTATCTCAGAACAAAAAAAAGAAGGTGGAGGATGAGAAGAAAAAGAAGATGAAGAAGAAGGAAAAGTTGAAGGAGAAGTAGAAGGAGGAGGAGGAAGAAGAGAAGGAGAGGAAGAAATAATTAGAAAAAATAAAAAAAGAGATTTATGGGATAATATCAAATGACTAAATACACATGTCTTAGGAGTTTCTGACAGTGTGGAAAGAAAAAAATGGATTAGGTCCATTCAGTGAAATAATAACAGAAAACTTCCCTAATTTGTAGAAAGAATAGAATATCCAAGTAGAGGATGTGCATAGAACTATTCATAGACATGACCAGAAAGGATAAAGAAAGATTCTGAAATGTGCATGAGAGAAATGCCAGATTATATTTGGAGGCTCACCAGTTAGATTGACAGGTGATTTCTTATCAGAAACCCTACAGGCTGGGAGAAAATGGAAAGAAATAGTCCAAAGGGGGGAAAAAAACTGTCAATGCAGAATTCTTTACCCTGCAAAGTTTTCATTTATGATTGAAGATGAAATACAGACCATGCATAACAAAAAGAAATGGAAAGAATCTGTCACCAGTTGTCCAGCTTTACAAATGAGGTTTATGGATGTGCTATGCACATAAACAAAAAAAGATACTCATCACTATAAGAATGGAAAAGCAGGAAATCTCCTAGTAGAAACACAAGTAAAATACAAAACAAGCAATAAGAATATTTATTGGAAAATGGCAGGACCAAGTCATTACTTACCTATAGTAAACTTAAACAACAACAGCCTAAATTCTCTAATTAAAATGTACAGACTGGCTAAATGAATTAAAAAAAGACCAAAATAGTTGCACTCCTCATCAACAAAGATACATGCAAACTGAAAGTGAAAGAATGGAAAAAATATATTCCATGCTAACAGAAATCAAAAACAAGCAGGTATAACCATCCTAATATCACACAAAACAGACTTTAACACAAAAACTGTTAGAAGAGACAAAGAATGGAATTATGTAATGATTAAGGAATCAATTAAATTGAAATATATGACTATAATAAATATCTCTACACCCAATGCCAGGGCACCTGGATATTTAAAACAGATGTTAATGGATCTAAAGGAAGATATGGACCCCAATACAATAATAATGGAACCTTCAAAACTCCACTTACATCAGAGATCAGAGAACAGATCCACTAGACATAAATAAACAAAAAAACAACAAAGCTAATTAACACTATGGATCAAATGCACGTAACTGATACCTAACAAACTTTTCATTGCACAGTTGTAGAATACAATTTTTTTTTTCTCAGTGCATGAAATTTGTCTAGGATAGACCACATTCTAGGCCAAAAAGCAAGTGCCAGCAAATTCAAAAATCAAAACATCACACGGCCGGCGCCGCGGCTCACTAGGCTAATCCTCCACCTAGCGGCGCCGGCACAACGGGTTCTAGTCCCGGTCAGGGCACTGGATTCTGTCCCGGTTGCCCCTCTTCCAGACCAGCTCTCTGCTGTGGCCAGGGAGTGCAGTGGAGGATGGCCCAAGTGCTTGGGCCCTACACCCCATGGGAGACCAGGAGAAGTACCTGGCTCCTGCCATCGGATCAGCATGGTGTGCCGGCCGCAGTGCGCCAGCCGTGGCGGCCATTGGAGGGTGAACCAACGGCAAAGGAAGACCTTTCTCTCTGTCTCTCTCTCTCACTATCCACTCTGCCTGTAAAAAAAAAAAAAAAAAAAAAAAAAAAAAAAAAAAAAAAAAAAAAAAAAAAAACACCATATCACACATCTTTCCTGACCACAGTGAAATTAAACTGGAAATTAACAACTCAAAAATCTCAAGTATTTATGCAAAGGTACGGAGAGTAAACAACATGCTCCTGAATGAACAATGGGCCACAGAAGAAATAAAAAAGAGAAATCAAAAAAATCTGGAAATAAATGAAGATGACAATACAATATATCAAAAATTATAGGGTAGAGCAGAAAAACAGTATTAAGAGGGAAGTTTATAGCAATCAATGCCTACATCAAGACATTGGAAAGCATCTCAAAGACCTAGAAAAACAACAACAAATCAAACCCAAAACTAGTAGAAGGAAAGACAATTATATTAGATAAGAAATCAACAAAACTGAAATAAAAAAAAAAAAACTACAAAAGATCAGTGAAATGAAGAGCTTGTTTTTGGAAAACAAATCAAAACAAAACAAAATTGATACACCATTAGCTCAACAAAGCAAAAAAGAGAGAGAAGACCCTAATTAATAAAATCGAAGATGAAAAAGGAGATGTAGCAATGGGAACAACAGAAATAAAAATAATCATCAGAAATTATAAGCAGTAATATGCCAACAAATTGTAAAATCTAGAAAAAATGGATAGATTCCTGGACACATTCAATCTGCAGAAATTGAAGCATGAAAGCATTGAAAATCTAAGCAGACTAATAACCAAGATAAAGGTTTAATCAGTAATAAAGACCCTCCCAATAAAAATGCCCAGGAGTGGATAGCTTCACTGGTGAATTCTATCAGACTTCTAAAGAACTAATTCCAATTTTCCTCAAACTATTCAAAATAAATGAAACTCCTTCTATGAGGCCAGCAACATGTCAATTCCAAAACCACAAATAGATATAATGAAAAGAACTATAGACCAATATCCCTGGTGAACATGAATGTAAAAATCCTCAACAAAATGATAGCCAATTGAATCTGACAACAGATCTGATAGATCATTTACCCAGGCCATGTGGGATTTATATCTGGTGTGCAGGGATGTTTCAACATATATAAATATGATATATTACAGTAATAATTTGAAGAATAAAAACCATCTAATGATATCAATAAATGAAGAGAAAACATTTTATAAAATATGACATCCTTTCTTGATTAAAAAATAACTTAATTAAATCGGGTATAGTAGGAATATTTTTCAACACCATCAAGGCAATATTCAACAAATGCATAGCCAGCACAACATTAAATGAAGAAATTTTGGAAGCATTTCCACTAAGATCTGGAACCAGACAAGGATCCTCATTTTCACCATTGCGATTCAATATAGTTTTGGAAGTTCTAGGCAGAGCCAGGAGGCAAGAAAAAGAAATCAAAGGGATACAAATGGGAAAGGAGGAATTCTAATTTTCCTTGTTTGCAGATGACATGATTCTATATATAGGGGAACCAAAAGACTCCACTCAGAGACTACTGGAACTCAGAAAAGACTTTGGTAAATTTGCAGGATATAAAATTAACACACAAAAATAAAGAGACTTGTAGACTAAGGGAACAGAATAGAATCCACAGTAAAAGTGCTCCTTATCTTCCAGACTGTATCTGAAAAACAATTTCCTTCTAACAGCCCAATTGTAAACAAGGCTAATTTCACTACATTCTTTACTTAGTTTTCATAATTCCTGGTCTTTGTTTTCAGTAGCACATTTTCTTTTTTGTCTCTAATGTCAATAAATTTAACAATTCTTACTTTCTTACAGCAATCAAGCCTTTAGTTCATTTCATTGTTGGGGCAGTGGCAATGAATTAAAGTATCAGCAGTAAAACAGAAACAGTTTCTTCAATGTAATTGAGTGTGTATTTTCCCTTTTTCTGAGTAGTATAGATTTCCTAATTCTCATCTATCTGTCTAGTATCTATATCTGGATATATATATTATGTGTTATATTTTTGACTCATTAGTTTTATCTGAATGGTAGAGTTAAGAGAGGGATAGATAGAAAAGGAGGGATAGATATTCATCTGCTGGTGCACTCCCCAAATGGTAGCAACAGCAGAGGGTAGGCCAGGCTGAAGCCAGGAGCAAGGATCTTCATCCAGGTCTAACATGTGGATGTCAGGGTCCAAAGTGTTTAGGTGACCCTCTACTGCTTTTCTAGGCACATTAGCAGGTATCTGGATCAAAAGTGGATTAGGTGGAACTCAAACCAGCAACTATATGGAATGCCAGGGTTGCAAGCAGCAACCCAACTTATTGTGCCACAACATTGGCCCATAGGTTTTATATTTCTATATGAACATTACATACATTCACACAAATGTGTATGTAACTTTTATCTTCTGCTTTTCTTCTCTAAAATTGTGTATGTTTACTTGTCAATTAATGTTTAAAATATTTCATATTTACTTTTATTATGTAATCAATAATCACATTTTAAAATGGTAAGTCTTTGTTCACTAAGCAACACTTGTCAACAAGTGTTGGTATCCATCTGGTATTCTGTAACTAAACAGAGAAACAATTATAATAACATTTACAGTAATTTTTAACAACTAGAGTTTGGGTGTGAAATTAAAACCATATAATTTCATAAAAATGTTGTTCTTTCTTTTTAGTAATATTAATACTCATACAAGTAAAGAAAACAAGTAATTCAGAAGCTGTGAATTATGCTCTTTAAAGTGTTCTGAAAAGGAAAACATTGTTTAAAAATTTTAAGATATTCAATATATGCTAGTCTATAACAATGAGTTGAAATATATTTCCATACTCAAAGTTCGATTAGAATCTAATGAAAGGCTGGCGCCGCAGCTCAATAGGCTAATCCTCCACCTTGCGGCGCCAGCACACTGGGTTCTAGTTCCAGGTCCCGGTCGGGGCGCCAGATTCTGACCTGGTTGCCCCTCTTCCAGGCCAGCTCTCTGCTGTGGCCAGGGAGTGCAGTGGAGGATGGCCCAAGTACTTGGGCCCTGCACCCTATAGGAGACCAGGATAAGTACCTGGCTCCTGCCATCAGATCAGTGTGGTGTGCCAGCTGCAGCGTGCCGGCTGCGGCAGCCATTGGAGGGTGAACCAACGGCAAAGGAAGACCTTTCTCTCTGTCTCTCTCTCCCTCTCACTGTCCACTCTGCCTGTCAAAAAAAAAGAAAAAAAAAGAATCTAATGAAATTCTCATTCACCCTAAAGTAAAGCAGAACTTCTCACATGTTAGTGTAGGAATCTCAAGAACATTTCAATATTTTGGAATTTCATTTTCTTATGAGTGACCAGTAAAGTTTTCCAGAATCTGTGTATAGACAATGATAATGACAATGTGATGAAACAACTGCTATAACAGGCTGAAATGCATACATGCATACCCTTATATTGTTACTACATGCTTTAATTTCTAATATGGTATGTATTAGTAGATATAAGACCCATGAACCAACGCTCTTTATGGTCTACTATAATGTTTTGTTAGAGATTCAAAAGTTTTTGGAAAAGAAAAGGTTTTAGAACTACTGACTTAAGAAAATATATATTTTGAGTCCATATTTAATTTGTAAAAGAGATATGTATAGCCCTGACTGTTAATGAACAACTTAATACGTTATCCATCTTAGTATTTTTTTTTTGTCTGTTGTACTTAATACTACTGGTTTAATTCTGTAATTAATACACAGTTATTCTTAGGTGTTGAAATTTAACTGAAATGTGATCCCTGTTAAATATAGAGTGGGAATAAGAGTGTGAAGAGATGTACAATTTGGGACATGCTCAAGCTGACTTGCCCCAAATGGTAGAGTTAGAAACGTACCAGGGTATTCCAATTCAATCCCATCAAGATGGCATGTACCAATGCCATCTCACTAGTCTAAGTGATCAATTTCTGTTCACAATTGATCATAATGATAGGACTAAGAGTCAAAGGGATCACTTAAACAAGTCTAGTGCCTGCTAATACTAACCGATAGAATAAATAAAGGGGAGAGCGATCCAACATGGGAAGTAAGATACACAGCAGACTCATAGAATGGCAGATGTCCTAAACAGCACTCTGGCCTCAGAATCAGCCCTAAAGGCATTCAGATCTGGCTGAAAAGCCCATGAGAGTATTTCAGGCATGGAAAGCCAAGACACTCTGGCAAAAAACAAACAAACAAACAAACAAAAAAAAAACCTAAATGAAAGATCTCCGTGAGTGAGATCCCAGTGGAAAGAACAGGTCTTCAAAGAAGGAGATACTTTTCTCTGAAGGGAGGAGAGAACTTCCACTTTGACTACGACCTTGTCTAAATAAGATAAGAGTCGGAGAACTCAGAAGGCTTCCATAGCCTTGGAAACTCATGACTGGTGCATAGGGAGATTACTGATGCCATAGACAGGAATGCCAATTTGTAAAGTCAACAACAGGAGTCACTGTGCACTTACTCCTCATGTAGGATCTCTGTCCTTAATGTGCTGTACATTGAGATTTAATGCTATAACTAGTACTCAAACAGTATATTTCACTTTGTGTTTCTATGGGGGTGCAAACTGTTGAAATCTTTACTTAATGTATACTAAACTGATCTTTTGTATATAAAGAAAATTGAAAATGAATCTTGATATAAATGTTAGGGGAGAGAGAGCGGGAAAGCGGAGGGTTGCGGGTGGGAGGGAAATCATTGGTGGGGGGGGGGGGAAGCCAATGTAATCCATAAGCTGTACTTTGGAAATCTATATTCATTAAATAAAAGTTTAAAAAAAGAGATATGTAAGTTTTTTTCTTTAAAATGATTTGATTTTCAATTCCTTTACTTTGAAACAATAAAATATTTCATTTACAATTAATGATGGCAAAAGTTAAACTTGTTTTTTTAATAAAGCAAAACAAAGTTGATTAGAATATTTCAGAAATGCAAAAATATGCATTCATTTTTTGTTTTAAGAAGTACATTTTCTAGCATCAAGTAAGAAAAATATTTATTAAATCCAAGAAATATGCATAGGTAAACATTTTTAGAAAATGGTGAAATTAACCCCATGTGATGAAAAAAGAATAACATCATAATTTTAATCATTAGATACAAAGTGACTCAAATATAAACCTGTATGTCATTCATAGGTTATCCAGAATTTTTGTGAAAGCTATACTAAATTAAAATGAAATACTCAGTGGATATAATTACAAAGCAACTCAAGTTTTATTCTAAACAGTAGTAATTGATCTTACAGTGAGATTTATTCTGTAATCATGGAAGTCAATGGCATTTACAACTAGAATAAATTAAGGTAAATGAAGAGGAAAATTGTGTTCTGTGTAACATTTAGTTCATTATAGGCTTAAACAACTATGTCAATCCATGTTCATCAATAGAAGTTATAGTGCTTGCAGGCATAATTGAATGAAAATATTATCTCCAAGAAATAGCCTATGTTACACAAGCATAACTGATCTGCTTTTCAATTCTTACTGAATGAATAAAAAATGTAGATAATTTGCTGAATTATTGTATACTATCTCTTCTGTATTTTAATATAAAAAGAGAATTTGAGATCTCACTCTGTAGTTCTGGGAGATGTTGTTTCTTTGGGATTGCTTTTTCTTTTTGGAAAACATACTATGTTTATCTCTATTACTTGGGTTAATTGATATCCCCATGGTGCTGGCATTGTAGCATAGCAGGAGAAGTAGCTGTTTGCAATGCTAGCATGCTGTATAGGAGCACTGGCTTCAGACACAACTGCTCTGCTTCCAATCCAGTGTCCAGCTGCTGTGCCTGGAAAAGCAGCAGAAGTTGGGCACGCACTTGTGGCACTGACACCCATGTGATAGACCTGAATGGAGTTCAGGCTTCTGGCTTTATCTCTCCCTAGCACTGACTGTTCTGGCCATTAGGGGGAGTGAACAAAGAATGAAAGATTTCTCTCTCTCTCTCTCTCTCTCTCCTTTTCATTCTGCCTTTCAAAACAATAGAATAAATGCTTTAGAAAAAGGAAAAAAATGCTCATGATTAATTCAAGAGATTGAACAAGATTCTTGAGGAAATTAACTCATTGAGATATATAGATTCTAATTATGAATGCTAGTTTATTATTGCTAATAGGTGTGCATTTTATTTATAAGAAGGTAATAATGATAATAATAGTAGTAATATTGTTTATCTCTGAAAGATCTATCATTAAGCAGAACAACTCTGTCACTCCACTACATGAGGTAATCCCATTTTAGGATAAGGCAGAATGGGTCATAAGACAGCATGTAATTAGGTACCACTCCAGTGTTCAATTATGATATATTATCATTGAATTTTATTATGAAATATGCATTCTCTCCTTGCTAAGTGATTATTATACAACTCTGAATGGTAAGTTAATGCTCTAAAATATTGGAATTTCCAAAACTACCCACTCATATATCATTTCATTTTAAAAACACCTTCTTTTTATTTATTTTTTAAATTTATGTTTAGATAATATATTGGATTTTTTATCAGGAGTGTGTGACTAGCCTATTGGCTTCAATGCCATACAGATATATTTGAGCATACAGGTATATGTTTGTATCATGTATAGTAAGTCCATGGAAGAAGAGGACAAGCTAAATAAAAAGCTTTGCCAAATATAAGAAACATTCAGATAATAAGTTCTTAAAAAACATTAAATTGTGTATGGAAGAGAAGGGTGCCATTTGTTATAAGCCCATTAAAAGAGAACAGAGAAAGACAGATTACATGCCTGATAATCAGTGTATAAGCGTATCTACAAATATTCTTATATTGAAACATTTATAATTATATTTTAGATGTTAGTCCATACTGTTATCTCCAACTCCAATCTATTACTTTTTTGATCATTCTAACTGCTTCTATCTGTTTATCGATTCCTCTTCCAAAAATGAGAAACCTAATTTTCTACCACCTACTTACATAATTTTTAAAAATTGTAGTATCCATGTATAATGGTTGAGAATTATGAACCTACGCCTCCATGGGAAGCAACTCTACCAACTAGAGTAAAGGGCTAGGTACGATTTTGCTTGCCTTTTGTCTTACAATCTCTATTCATTTCCAGGGTTTCTCAGGGCAGCACCTACTCCCCCATATAATTCATACATGTAAATACAAGAACACTTAAAAAGTTCCTGTAAATGTGAATTATGAAAAAAAAATCTATACATGAATTTTAAAAACTTTTGTGCCGAAATAAGCTTTTCTTTTAATTCTATTTTTCCATCTTTTTTTTTTTTTTTTTTTTTTTTTTTTTTTTTTTTTTTTGCTGGCTCATGCAGAGTATTGTTTCACTATCTGAATTCTACCCTGGGATCCCCAGATAACTATATTTTTACTTTTGGTGCTGTAAATTCATATGAGAATTGATAAATGATAAGTATTTTATTCACCTTTACAATCTAATAAAAATAGTTAATCGCTCCATAAAATGTCTTATGCTTCACTTCTCAATAGCCTCACTGGCAATCATTGATAACTGCACTCTATTTTTCTTCTTCCATAACTTTGTATTATAATCATAGGTGTAGAAAATGAGCTTCTATATTTAAGATTAACTCTTATTGTTTTTATTGCTTGATAGCACGATGCTTTTTATTGATTAATTTTACACTTTGTTTCATGTGCTTATTTATCATCTCTATATATTATATGTTAAGGGGTCTGTTCAGATATTTTACCCAAATATATATTTTTATTATTGAGTTGTCAAGATTTAATTGTGTATTTTGTATAGAAAGTCTTTTATCAGATATTTATTTTGAAAGTATTTTCTTATATTGTGTAGTTTGTTGTACATTCTCATTATTGAGGCATTTAAAATGCAGAAGTTTGTAATTTTAATATAGGCTATCCTGACTATTTTTCTTTATGATACATGACATCATTTTGTATCTAACACTGTATGTATGACAAATCCAAAGACATGCCATTTATTCACTGTCTTATTAAAAATGTTATATTGCTAATAATTATCCACATATATTTGTAATCCAATTATTATTATTTTTATTTTATCATTTTAAAGAAGGAAGAAAAGGAGAGAGAGAGAGAGAGCCCTTCTGCTAGTGAACTCCCCCTATGCCCGCAATGATTGTGGTTGGGCCAGGTTGAAATTATGAGCTGGGAACTCAATCCAAATCTCCCACATTAGTTGCAGGGCTACAACTACTTGAGCCATTTGCCTGGTACATTTTATCACATACATTAACAGGAAGCTGGAATTGGAAGCTCATCCAGGACTCAAATCCAGGCACTCCAATGTGGATGCATAAACCCCAACTGGCATCTAACAGCTAAGTTAAATTACCTCCCCAGTGATGGATCTTGAATTATTTTTTTCTGTAAGGGGTAAGATCTATGTCTAGATTCATAATTTTTGGTCTAAATGTATGTCCAATTGCTCTGAAGCAACTTATTATAATGTTTACTTTTCTATTTGAATTGTTTGTCCTTTTATTGAAGAATAATTGACAATCCTTGGATAAGTCATTATCTGTGCTTTCCAATCTGTTTCAATAGTCTGTGCTCATTCTTATCCCATTCATGGAAATTTTTTTAATTAATTTTTTTGACAGGCAGAGTTAGTGAGAGAGACAGAGACAGATTTTTAAAAAGCCATGAAATCCAGTCCTCTTCTTTAGTATATGTTGGCTATTTTAGACCCTTTACCTCCCACATAATTTTTAGAATCAGTTGATTTTCATTCACAAAATTATTTTCTGAATTTTATGAATATTTCTTAGAATCTGTGCATCAAGTTGGGAAAGATTATTAGGAGAAAAATATTGAGTTCCCCAGTCTATGATCAGGGAGAGTACATCCATATATTTAAAAATTATTTGAATCATTATAATTGTTTCATAACTTGCCCATATAGGTTGTCATCCTGATATTTTAAAGTTACATCTGTATAACTGATATTGCATTTTTAATTTGAAGTGTAGTTGAGTTTTGAATCTTACACAGTCTTGATCCACAAGCATTATATATGGTTAGATTTGATTTATTATTATTTTGTTAAGGACTCCTGAGTCTATGTTTATGACCTACATTGTATAGTTTTCTTATTTTTAATATTGCTATTTGGTTTTGCTATTGAAGTAATGCAGTAAATATGTTCCCCCGGTTTCCAGTTTCTGGGGAAAAATTTTAGTATTTCTCTATAAATATTTCAGAGAATCACTGAATTACTCGACTGGACCTAGAAAACATACTAATATAATTAAGATATTAATTATTAATTTATTTACATTAATAGATAGAGGACATTCCAAATTAGGTGCTTCTTCTGTTGTGATAATTTGCCCAGGAAGGCAGTAGAGGATGGCCCAAGTGCTTGGGCCCCTGCACCCATGTGGGAGACCAGGAGGAAACACCTGGCTCCTGGCTTCGGATCGGCGTAGTTCTGGCAGTAGCGGCCATTTGGGGGGGTGAACCAACGGAAAGAAGACCTTTCTCTCTGTCTCTCTCTCTCTCTCTCACTGTCTAACTCTGTCAAATAAAAAAAAAAAAAAGATACTGACTTTTTATATTACAATAGTCATTTTCTATTTCAACCTTTCATTTTTACCACTTTTATATAACTTATTTTTAATGACCTATTGTTCAGTGCACACACACATACTCACACACAATATTACACTGTGGTCATGAAGAAGTGATCCCCTTTTTTTTGATTTGTAGTGCTGTTACTTATCCCTGATAATGTGCCTGTCTCTGAAGTCAGTCTGTTTTTCTCTGAAGTTAATTTATCTATATTTCAGCCCTTTACAATTCTAAGTAAATATGTAATATAAAGAAGTAAATTAGAATTTTCCCTCCAGCATATTCATCCCCTGCAACCCTGCAGATTTGGCTTCTGGAATCATTTGTGTATCAACTTTATTTTTATTTACTTTGTAAATTTATTTGACAGGTAGAGCTACAGAGAGAGAGAGAGAGAGAGAGAGAGAGAGGGAGGGAGGGAAGGAGGAAGAGAGAGATAGAGAGAGAAAAGTCTTCCTTCCGTTGGTTCACTCCCCAAATGGCCACCACAGCCAGCGCTGAGCCCATCCAAAGCCAGGAGCCAGGTGCCAGGTGCTTCCTCCTGGTCTCCCACGTGGGTGCAGGGGCCCAAGAACCTGGGCCATCCTGCACTGCCCTCTCAGGCCACAGCAGAGAGCTGGACTGGAAGAGGAGCAACCAGGAATAGAATCAGCACCCACATCGTATACCAGTGCTGCAGGCGGAGGATTAACCAAGTGAGCCATGGTGCCAGCCCCTGTGTATCAACTTTTTAAAATAGTTAAAATAGTTAACAAGCTGTATATCTGTCCATCTCTTTATTTCTAAACTACCGGATTTTTTATATATAAGAGATCTTCTTACAGAAACAATTGTGATAATTCATTAATAAACTCATCATTGACATATATGTATCACCATCAACTGGTCCGTCAATGTTTTTCATTCAAATCGTGGGCCTTTGTTTCCCTATAACTTCCTCTTTTTAATTATTTTCTGGTTTTAAATGAGGAACTGATATGACTCCTCTTATATCCTCTCATTGGTTATTTTTGAGGTCGATTACACTTTCAAAAATGTAATTAAGGTGATGGTGCTGTGTTGCATTAGGATAAGCGTCCACCTGCAGTGCTGGCATCCCATGTGCGCCCAGGTTCGAGTCCCAGCTGATCCACTTCTGATCCAGCTCCCTGTTGATAGCCTGGGAAAGCAACAGAATACTGCCCAACTGCTTGGCCCCTGCACCCATGTGAGAGACCTGAGAGAATCTTCTGGATCCTGTCTTCAGATGGACCCATCTCCAGCCCTTGCAGCCATTTGAGGAGTGAACAAGAAGATGAAAAACCTCTCTCTGTCTCGACCTCTCTGTCTGTAACTCAGTCTCTTAAGTAAATAAATAAATCTTTTTTTAAAATAAAGTAATTGTTGGGGCTGGCGCCATGGCGCAGTAGATTTGCCCTCCACCTGCATCACTGGCATCCCATATCGACACCAGTTCTAGTCCCAGCTGTTCCTCTTCCAAACCAACTCTCTGTTGTGGCCTGAGAAAGCATTAGAAGGTGGCCCAGGTTCTTGGGCCCCTGCACCCATGTAGGAGACTCGAAGGAGCTCCTGGCTCCTGGCTTCAGATCAGCACAGCTCTGGCCATTGCGGCAACCTGGAGAGTGAACCAGCAGATGGAAGACCTTTCTCTCTGTCTTTCCCTCTCACTATCTATAATTCTCTCTCTCAAATAAATAAATAAATAAATAAACATTTTAAAAAAAAGTAATTGTCGGCCGGCGCCACGGCTCAATAGGCTAATCCTCCACCTGAGGCACTGGCATACCTGGTTCTAGTCCTGGTCGGGGAACCGGATTCTGTCCTGGCTGCCCCTCTGTCCAGTCCAGTTCTCTGCTGTGGCCCGGGAGTGCAGTGGAGGATGGCCCAAGTGCTTGGGCCCTGCACCCCCATGGGAGACCAGAAGAAGCACCTGGCTCCTGGTTCCAGATCAGCGTGGTGCACCAGCCACAGCGTGTTGGCCGCAGCTGCCATTGGAGAGTGAACCAATGGAAAAAAGGAAGACCTTTCTCTCTGTCTCTCTCTCTCTCACTGTCCACTCTGCCAGTCAAAAAAAAAAATTAAAAAAAGTAATTGTCTTAAAGTTTACAATTATCATTATGAACTAAGCTAGCTTTACTTGTAAGTAGCATTGTTTCATTTCAGGTGTGCTATAGTTTACTTGATATTTTAATATCCACACTCTCATATTTTTCTGATAATTCTGTCATTTGATTCTGTTACTCATATGCCATATCATCCCATATATTGATACTATTATTACTTTAAACACTGTCATTATAAGATAGTCAATAAATGAATATAAACAATTTTATTTCATCTTTATTTGTTCTGTTTATATAATCTTCCTTTTATACTAGGCATATGTCTTTCATCTTATCATTTTCCTTCTGCCTGAAAAAAATATTTTAACATTTTTTTTTTCAAGAATGGGCTCCTGGCAATGAATCTCCTCAATTTTTATTTGTCTTAGAAAGTTTTCATTTCTCTTTCTTTTTGAAGTTAATTGTGCTGGATATAAAATTCTATATCAGTTGTTATTTCTCATTCATCTAAATATTTGACTCAACTCTTCCCTTCTCCCAATGATTTCTGACCAAATGTCCACTTTTGCCTCATCAGACTTTTCCCAACATTATGGCTATACCTGATGATCACATTGGTAATGTCCCATTGTAGTACAGTTTGGTCACAGCTGCCAGAGATGAAGACACATTCTCTCCAAGAAGGAACACTTAGAAAAGCTCAAAGTGATTGGTGAGATAAAATGAGTCACTGGAGCAATATCGCATTTCTGAAGCTCATAGCTATTATTAAATAAGCATACACACAAAGATTAACTTAAATCCTCACTTTAGAGACACATTTATCTAGCTTCCAAATAAGAAAATATGGTCGTAAGAAATCTATCTTCAAAATGAGAGTTGTATTTTTCAGATATTTTGCAGAGATTTTTATTTCAAGCCTTTTATTCTGATTGTATCTGGGAAGTTCTATGTCTTTGTCTAAATTAACCATCACTTCTTTCATGTTGTCCACTTTTATCATTAGAGCTTTAAAAATAGTAATAGTATTTATTTTATATTCCCTATCTGAGAATTGCAACATCTTTGACATTTAAAACTCTCATTTTGAAGAAAGGTTTCTTATGACCATATTTTCTTATTTGGAAACTGAGATAAATGTGTCTCTAATGTGAGGATTTATGTTAATCTTTGTGTGTATGCATATTTAATTGCAGCTATGAACTCCAGAAATCCGATATTGCTCCAGTGATTCATTTTTTTTTTTTTTGACAGGCAGAGTGGACAGTGAGAGAGAGAGACAGAGAGAAAGGTCTTCCTTCGAGTTTTTCTAAGTGTTCCTTCCCAGAGAGAATGTGTCTTCATCTCTGGCAGCTGTGACCCAGCTGTACTACAATGGGACATGACCAATGTGATGGTCAGGTGTGAGGACCAGAGGTGTTCCACAGTTTTCTAATTAAAACTCCAGTCCTTTGGTGAACCTGTGTTTCTGACCTTCAATCTTCCCAAGTGTTATTTCTTGCAAAGATTCCTCCTACTGAAATGATGCAGTAGAGTACAGGGGGACCCAAAATTGAGGAAATGTCCTTTCTTCCAAGTCCTAGGACAAGGATTAGAGAATATGACTCTGTTAGGGAAAAGAACCAATGTGATTTTCCTAAGGATTACTCTGAAACTCTCCCTGTCTGAGCCACAAGGCATCCTTTTTCAAATATTCACCCTTTCCAAACATGGTGCAGAACTTGAGATAAAACTATTCAATAGATCGTGCAATCTATAATCCGCCAAAAATGCTATGTGAACAACTTAACTATTCTCACAACGTTTTAGTAATTTCTAAGTTTACTGTATAATTTATAACTTTTATAAATTTATTATAGAAAACATTCAGCCAATCCATTTGCCAAATTATGTTAAAATTGCTAAAAGTATCTTAATTCTCTGGAAGAAGTAATTACGTTATAGTGACATCTCGAAAATTACACTTTTCCATCTAAAGAATAGAATGGAAAGGGAAAAATTAGATATTTAATGACGACTTATATTATTTTATTACTTTGACTTAATGAAAAATTTTCTACCACATAAGTCCAAAGAAAATAAAGACACTTTACTGAAGAAAATTTAGGCCGGTGCTGTGGCTCACTTGGTTAATCCTCCTTCTGTGACGCTGGCATCCCACGTGGGTGCCAGGTTCTAATCCCAGTTGCTCCTCTTCCAGTCCAGCTCTCTGCTGTGGCCGGAAAGGCAGTGGAGGATGCCCCAGGTGCTTGGGCCCCTGCACACGCATGGGAGACCAGGAGGAAGCACCTGGCTCCTGCCTTCAGACTTGCGCAGTGCCAGCCATAGCAGCCATTCGGGGAGTGAACCAGTGGAAGGAAGACCTTTCTCTCTGTCTCTCTCTCTCACTGTCTAACTCTGCCTGTCAAATAACAAAAGAAAAGAAAATTTAATGTAGCTTTACAAAATAAGTGCATGGAATTTATTGATAACCATAGTGAGCTGAATTTTGAATGGATAATTTGTTTTTAAATATTTGTTTATTTTTCTTTATTCCAGATGCAGGGTGACATAGACATAAACATAAAGAGACAGAGCATGACAGACAGACAGAAAGCTCCCACATGCTTACTCACTCCCAGATGTCTGCAACAGCTGGTCCTGTGCCAGGCTAAAGCCCAGAGCCAAGAACTACCCTGATCTCATGGATGGCAGGAACTCACCTACCTCAGCTATAACCTGCTGCCTCCATGGTGCACATCTTCAGTTTGCTGGAATAACTCTTGTACTATCTTATAACATACATAAATTCTTTTCTAATTATTAAAAACTGTCAAGGTTGTGTCATCTTGCATAAAATATATTGAAACTTTATATGTAATTGATGGAAAAAATACAGTGAATTACAATGAATAGAAGACCTTGAAACCACTTAACCATGGCATACTCAATGTACTTGAAGGAAAATTCTCTGTATTAAAGAATTTTTAACAACCTGTAGTTAATATATATTCATGTGCAATCAAGTATCCATTTTATAAGCTGATGCCAGAAATCATATGTAGGCAAAATAAATGTTTTGAAAATCAAAACTAAAAAAGAAATATAAAGCATATGAATAAAATAAATTTCAGTACTTGATTACCTTGAATTACAGGAAAACATATCAAATAACCAATTGTGCACCTATTAATTTCTCACTGGAAAAATAGGATTTTATGAACTCTAATATTCATGATAAGTGAGGAAAGAAATACCTGAAACAGCATTATCTATATGGCCCAAACCAAATGCAGAGCAATAGGAAGAACAGTGCAGAAGATGAAAAAGTGAATAAATAAAGTATGTAAAGTTAGCAATGCAGTAATCATAGTATCATTGTAACTGCCTACTGAGGAAACAAAAGAGGCAGGAGACTGGCTTTCGCCTTGTGAAAAGCAAGCTGCTTCAGGTGCCTGCATGCCACATCACAGTGCCTGAGTTAGAGTTCCAGTTATGTTCCTGATTTCAGCTTCCTGCTATTGCAAATGCTGGGATGCCACAGGTTATCCAGCTACTTGTATTGTTTGCAGTCATATATGAGATACAAACTGAGTTCTTTTTTATAAGTTATTCATTTTGTTTGAAAGGCAGAGAGAGAGAGAGAGAGCGTTCAATCACTGGTTCATGCCCCAAAATGACATCAATGGCCAGAGCTGAACCAGGCTGAAGCCAGGAACCAGGAGCTCCATTCAAGTTTCCTGCGTGAGTAGCAGGGGCCCAAGCACTCGGTCTCTTTTCTACTGCCTCCTCAGGCACACTAGCAGTGAGCTAGTTTGGAAACAGAGTACCTGGTATGCAAACTGGTGTTTCACCCACTTTTCACGTGCATTAAAAATGAACAAATACAAAATGCAAACCCATATACATACATATACACATAAATATTCATTTATGTCTCTTCCTTGATCTATATAGATATTTTAATGATTTAGTGTTTATATACATTTTATATAGAATCATGTATAATTAATAAATGTATGACATAAAGCAACACCAGAATATTAAATAGAAAATGTATAAATAAGTACTATATGTATATATACACATATAATATATATGCAGTGTATATAACATCAGACTACAGTAGTATATTATATATGTATATAAAAATAAGTTTAGGGAAAACAATATATGCTCCTTTTATAGTTGCACATAGAAGAGTAAGAAAAGAATTCTCATTAGTGAATATTTTGAATATTTTCCTCTTTTTTTGTTAACCATGAAAGATGTGTATTTAGCAAGAGGGTTTTATAAGGATACAGAGAAAACAGATGCTTACTCAATCTGGGGAATTTAGGGATGGTATAATAAAGAGATTATTTATAAGTGTGGGGGCAGAACTTTAGGAAACCAACAAGTACTAGTAGAGTTGCACCAAAGCTGGCAACTACAAATCCAAAATATATGATATTTCAAATGGGATCAAGAAATAAAATCACTGGGCCTCATTGTGACACAATATATTCACTTCTTCAGGGTTATCTTAGGCCACTTTTGTATGCCCATTTTAAGATTTAGAGGAAGTCGCATGGTGGAAAGCATAATTGCTGCGATGATTTAGCGAATTGTTGAAGGGATGATACCTCCAGGGTTTAACACAGCGTTGCCCAAGGAAGCATTCAAAACAGCTGTGTGCACACAGCATTTGCCTTTCAAGTCTGATTGCTGATTCAGAGAAAGAGCATTGCCCTTTACCACCAAGGGATTTGCCTTATTTTTCATACGCACTGCTTTCCTGGGGTGTTGTAGTACATCACTACACATTTAGTGACTTTGAAAAGAAGAAGAGTAATTTCCACAATTTTGGATTCCAGAAGTCTGAAACCAAGGGGGTGAGGTGGGAGAGGTCACACTTTTGACAAAGGGTCTGGGGAAAATCTGTTTCGTGACTCCTAGAGCTGTTGTCAAACATTCAACTTTTGCCTCTGTCCTCTCATCACTTTTTTTCTCTGTCTTTTCTTTTTATCTTTTATAAAGTCATTTATTATTATATCTAGGTGCCTTATAGATAATACAGGACAATCACCTGTCTCAAAATCCCTAATTTAACTGCATCTCCAATACAGATTTTATTCAATTAAGGTGAGATTTACAAGGTCCAGACATTAAGATGTGGACACATCTTTTCATGAGCCAACATTCAAACCACTATATACAGTTACTGAATACATTGGCACTTAGAGATATTAGGGGGTTAGCAATTTGGCTGACACACCCATATCTGAGACTGCAAACTCTAAAGATTAAGGATTGGGTGTATTCTCTCAGTTTTATTTTTCCATACTTAACTTTTACCTTGGACAGTTTCTAAATATCAAAAGTGTTTTTCTGCATTGTGGGTTCACAGTTTTCAATGATGCTAGGCAACCTCAATTTCACAAGAGTATTCAATAAGTGATGATTCAACACAAGGCTTATTAAAATATGTGGTCCAATCTGGCTGAAAAGCTGAAAAGCCCATGAGAGTATTTCAGGCATGGAAAGCCAAGACACTCTGGCAAAAAAAAAAAAAAAAAAAAAAAAAAAAAAAAAAAAACCCAACCTAAATGAAAGATCTCTGTGAGTGGTGAGATCCCAGTGGAAAGAACAGGTCTTCAAAGAAGGAGGTACCTGTCTCTGAAGGGAGGAGAGAACCTCCACTTTGACTATGACCATGTCTAAACAAGATAAGAGTCGGAGAACTCAAGGGGCTTCCATAGCCTTGGAAACTCATGACTGGTGCATAGGGAGATTACTGATGCCATAAACAGGAGTGTCAATTTGTAAAGTCAACAACAGGAGTCACTGTGCACTTACTCCTCATGTAGGATCTCTGTCCTTAATGTGCTGTACATTGAGGCTTAATGCTATAACGAGTACTCAAACAGTATATTTCACTTTGTGTTTCTATGGGGGTGCAAACTGCTGAAATCTTTACTTAATGTATACTAAACTAATCTTCTGAAAAAAAAAAAAAGAAGAAATTAGCAATTCCCAACTAGACTCTCCCTGGGATTAAACATGACAATAGGTCTGATCTGTTCTGATTTCATCATCATTTAAAAAAATCATCTATTATTTTTCACTTTATGTTTCTGTGTGGGAGCAAACTGTTGAAATCTTTACTTAATGTATGCTAAACTGATCTTCTGTATATAAAGAGAATCGAAAATGAAAAAAAAAATCATGAATCGCTTCTAAAAAAAAAAAAAAAATGTGGTCACGAACACTTTGGCCAGTAGTACAGATCTGAACAACAGTGCTACAATCTATGCATACAATGGCCATGGTTTATCAATGATCAAATGAGAACAAGGAAATAAAAGAAAAAATTAATCAGCTTAAGGATACAAGCTACTTAAACCCAATGTGTTTCAGCAACAGCTTGTTAGGACTTGGGGGTATTTCCATGTTTCCAGAAGATATGAGTACAAACTGTTTAAGCACAGATTGCCTCAACGACCAACCACCCACATACACCAAACTAATCAAAGATTCCCCAGTTTACAAGTTTTGATCAATCACTGTCAAGAGTAAGTTACTAACTACAGAAAAATTTAGCTATAACTAGCATGTCTTCAGCAAAAGCTATACAAATTAATTAACAGCAAATTAATTTGCTGAATGCATTTTGTCATGGGAATATCCTGTTTTCGGGTAAATTTCTAATCAATTTACTTTGCTATTGTTTTGGTGTTTTTTAAATCAAATATCATTTATTTTCAACAACTTTATTGAATTTTATAAATATCATATATGTATATATAAAGAAAACTGTACATATTTAATATGTACCATTTGATGAGTTTTGACAGATGAATATACCCATGACAGCCTCACCATAATCAAGGTAATAAACACATCCATCAACACTAAATGCTTCCTCCTGGCAGTCTTCTTTATCACAAAAGATCTCTTATGGTCTCTTCTGGGTGAGCCTCATCTGTTGTCATTTGCTGCTTCAACTGAAACAAACTTGCTGACAAATATAAACACACACACACACACACATAGACATACATGAAAAATATCTTTACAAGGCTTTACTGATTAAACACTTCACTTGTTAAGAAATTGAATTCTAGGGGCCTGTGCTGTGGCGCAGCAGGTAATGCCCTCGCCTGAAGCGCTGGCATCCCATGTGGGCACCGGTTCTAGTCCTGGCTGCCCCTCTTCTGATCCAGCTCTCTGCGGTGGCCTGGGATAGGAGTAGAGAATGTACCAAGTCCTTGGGCCCCTGCACCCACATGGGAGACTGGAACCTGGCTCCTGGCTTCAGATCAACGAAGCTCCGGCTGTTGCAGCCAATTGGGGAGTGAACCATCAGATGGAAGACCTCTCTCTCTCTCTGCCTCCCCTCTTTCTGTGTATAAATCTGACTTTAAAATAAATAAATAAATTCTAAAAAAGGAATTAAATTCTGTATGATTTATTTATATTTGAATTTTGACTTCTAAACTTTAAATTGATTTAAATTGAAAGAGTTGGAAGTACAATAGAAATATTTTTGTGTATGCATATTTGTATATTTTATTTCTAAAGTTTTATAAACTAAGTTGTCATACCAATGATCCGCACTCAACACCACTGAATTATATCCAATATTCTGGTTATAAACCAGTTCATAATAATTACATGTACATATCATGGTAAAATTCAAGACAAAGAAAAACAAAAACAACAAACCTAAAAAACCTCAAATCTTTATTTATAAATCTAATTCTAAATTTAATATCTCATTACGATAAACATCAAAATTAGCTTGTGCAAAAATGCATTTGCATAACTCTGAAATAGAACAAAATATCCTCTACCTTCATCTTCCTCAAATGAAAATTCCATTTTTTTTTCAAATGCTTAGTCCAAATCCTTGGAGTAATCTTCATTTGCTTCTTTCTCTCAAAGGTAACATAAGATCAGTCAACAAAATGCAGATGCCTCTTCACATAAGTCGGTACACAAAATCTGACTACCACTTAAAATAAAACCCAAGTCAAATGACCATCCTCTTTTGCAAGAACTATAACAAGACTTTCTTAAGGGGCTTCTCTGCTTTAGTCATAGACATCAGTCTCCTAACCTTTGATCTCAAAATTATGGCCTCAGTGATCTTTTTATAACAAAAGTACTATACATTTACTCTTCTCTAAGATGTCTTATGGCTTTTTTTCTTTTCCCAGAAAAAAAAGCAAAAAACAAACAAACAAACAAAAAATAAAAACACCTGCCTTTAAGTTACCTTAAAAGGGAGTTGAAATCAGAAAAGGTACAACCCAAAGCAAACAGGATATTGTGTCCCATGTTACAGCTTAACCTGTTGCACCACAAACCACCCCCAGGTGGTGATATTTTTTGATATGCCTGCTCCATTTCTAATACTCTTCCCGGAAAAGCTGTAGACTCTGGTACCTAGTGTTCAGCTATGCATCTGAGAAGTGACTTTCCTGTATTATAATTCACAATGTACAAACCTCTATTTTCCTTGGCAATAGCAGTTAGCTTTTTGTTCTTTTTCAGTGACAAATACTTTATTTGCATTGTAAGACATGTTTATTTTTTACTATTATTGATAACAATTTATTTCAAAGTCATGTAAATACAGCAAGATTCAGGCTGGACACAAACTTGATTGTATCCATGTTTGCATGGGATACAGAAAGCAGCACTACACAAGGAGAGCAACAAGGCACTTTCCTCCTTCCTGAAAAAAACTTTGCTAGATAAGGCGATGGATGGGCAGCTTTATAAAAATGTCTTCTACTCACCTTTATACACGGCAGCACAATCCAAAGGAATTTTCTCTTTTTGTCATTTTTTAGTTTGAAATTTGGAGTGAGTCTTCTTCTTGTTCCACACGAGAGGAAACAGATAGAACCATTTAAATCTACTTCTCTAAAGCCCTGGGTTATAAAAATGACCCAAGAATAATACTTCACACCTAAGCATAAATAGCTACATGAAGATTACTGATCATTTTCCTCTTCCATTATTTCTTTCTTTTTTTTTTTTTTTTTTTTTTTGGACAGGCAGACTTAGACAGAGAGAAACAGAGAGAAAGGTCTTCCTTCCATAGGTTCACTCCCCAAATGGCTGCCACGGCCGGCGCTGCACTGATCTGAAGCCAGAAGCCAGGTGCTTCCTCCTGGTCTCCCATATAGGTGCAGGGCCCAAGCACTTGGGCCATCCTCCACTGCCTTCCCGGGCCACAGCAGAGAGCTGGACTGGAAGAGAAGCGACTGGGACAGAATCCAGTGCGCCAACCAGGACTAGAACCCCAGGTACCGGCGCTGCAGGCGGAGGATTACCCTAGTGAGCCACAGGGCCGGCCTCTCTTCCATTCTTTCAACTCTGCTATGGCTGGAGAGTAAACAATAGCCATAGGACAATCTCTACCATTAGAATGCCTCAAGATATCTTCTGGTGTGACGATGCTGACCTGATCATCATCAAACTTAATCTGCTCTTCGTGTTTCCTGTGACCCATGATACATAATGACCTGAAGAACTGCACCTTCCTGGTGTGTCAGCATTGCTTTAAGTCAGAGCGTCCACAATTATTGGATCCAATATCATCAGCAAGTGAAAAGGGTTCAACCTAACTTCTTTCAGGGGGTTACTCTTCTTGTCACTTGTATTTGGCTACTGAATCACTTTCTTATCTTCCAGATCCTTGGATTGTGAATAAAAAGACCATTTTTCCTTGATGTTTGGCGAGATATTTCATGCACATCCAACATCAGAGGAAATTTGACATCTTTAAGAACTTTGGCATTCACAGATTCCTTCTCTTTATAAAAAAGAAAATTGAGCCCTCTGAATAGTCAAGTAAGCAGATGGCCAGTTGATCTTGGGAGAGTTGATATACAAAGTGTTTCTTTACAGTATTGGAGAATGTTTAGTGATTTCTTCCTGAAGTTGCCATTTAAGTCTTCTGAAACCACTTCACCTCCTTTCTGATTGATGAAACAGCTAAGCTGAAGCTAATTTTCCTTTCCTTTGGTGAGTTCTTTTTCTTCAGATTTTGTACATTTGTATTTTCAAACTCAGCAACAAAGAACTGATCAGTTAAACTTCCTTTTAAGAAGGCATCACTGCTGCTGTAGATGAATGTGTCTCTTTAACAGAATCATCCTCTATGGCTTCCAATTTTTGTTGTAATACTCACATCATTGGGATCCAACATTCCCTGTCATCCTGTTGAAGACACTGTCTTTGTTCACCCTTCTCAGCAAGCAGGGAGAAAGCCGAAAATTGCAGTAGAATAATAGGTTCAGTATTAGAGGAAGTTTTATCCATGTAATCAAACAATCTCTAAGGGTTGCAGTAATATACCGTGCTGAATTCATTTTCCCTGAAGCTCTCAAGGCATCTGCATACCTTTAAAGGCATCTTTGAGTTCAGGTATAGTACAAATACACTGAACCGTAGCATTCATGAAACAAGTGTTACCAACACGTGTCAATCCACAAGGTAATTCCACAGCAGATGATAACTGTTCTTTGCTCATGTCTTCTACAGTTGCCCCACTTCTGATCCAGCTCCCTACTAATGTACCTGGCAAAGTCAGGGAAGATGGCTCAAGTGCTTGGGCCCCTGCACCCACGTGTGAGACCTGGAAGAGGCTCTTGACTTGGGATAGGCCCCAGTTTGGGATTGGCGGCAATTTAGGAAATGAATCAGTGGATGGCAGATAGATCTCTCTCTCTCTCTCTCTCTCTCTCTAACTTTACCTTTCAAATAATAAATAAATATTAAAAAATTTTTGATACATATTGCCAACTAATTATAGGTGATATTATTGTAAAAGTATCCAAATCTAGTTGTCTTTCAGAAAGAAATAATTCAATGTCTTCATAGGCAGAGAGAAAGCACAAAAAACTTAAAATGTATAATAAAACTAAAATTTAATAAGGTATCAGAAAATTGAATAAATATTAGAACTGTCCTCAAAATGCAAATTGGTAGCAATGCAATGCATTATCACAAAATGTTTGTAAGATTCTACTGTATGAGTCATAAAACTTTAATTAATCATGGAATATCCATATACAAGATAAAACTACGTGAAATTTTGCAACATCTTTTTAGTTATTTTATGATATCTAGAACAATTTCATTTAAATTTATAAGAAAATACTAAGAACTCAAATGGTAAAAGTATGAAAATTTCACCTCATAACAAAAATAGTGAACAAATATATAAAAAATATTCTTGACACTAATAAAAAATATAAATTAGAGGGTTAGGTGTTGCAGAATTATGAGTAAAGCTACCACCTGCAACACCGACATCCAATATGGGAGCCTGTTCGAGTCCCAGAAGCTCCACTTGTGATCCAGCACTCTGTTAGTGCACCTTGGAATGCAGTGGAAGGTGGTCCAAGTTCTTGAGCCCATGCACCCACATGGACACCCAGTTGAAGCTCCTGGCTATTGACTTTGGACTAGCCTAGCTCCAGCCACTGTGGCTATTTGGAGAGTGAACTAGAAGATGAAAGATCTCTCTCTCTTTTCCTCTCTCTCTGTCTTTCCCTCTCTCTCTGTAACTATACCTTTCAAATAAATAAATAAATCTTTGAAAAAAAAGAAAAGAAATAATAATTAGAGCAAAGAAATTGCACTCAATATTTAAGCACATAATTTAGAGTAACAGATTGTAAGAGTTTAAGGAAAATGTAGAGACAATTTGATATATAAATGGATATATTCCATTGGAAAACAACATTGGCACATCAATCAAAACTCATAAAAATCCCCACAGTGCAAGATTAAGAAGCCTTGGAGATCTGCTGCACAATGCTTTTCCATAGTTCCAATACTGTATAGTATATATAAATGTTATTAAGAGAGCATTTTCCATGTGAAATGTTCTTAGTACAATAAAAAAAATTCACATATGTACAACAAAGGAAATGTTTCAAATTTAAAAATGCTAATTACCATGATTTGATTTATACATGTTGTATAATTACCTTGAAAGAGTACACTACATCCAACATGAATGTAAATTTATTACTTATTTAAAAACTTATAAAAATTTTGTAGAATGTAAAAAATCATAAAATTAATAGTGTAAAACATTTTAAATGAAGCATTATGCTATTTATCAAAAATATTTTTGTTGAATTAAGTTAATCCAAAAGCAATGTAGAGTTATAACAGAAAATGGTACTTGCAAGATTAATTATCTTTTAATTTACTAATTTAGATGAGGATTTTGTACACAGATACCTTACCTATACTGTATTAGATGTGCTGTATAAATTTGAATTAAATTAGACTCTTATCACTAAAGACATAACTACTTTATATATGAAATATTTTATATTTATGATTATGTATTAAATATTCACCATGTACTATTCTTAATCCCTTATGGTTTTCTCAATGTCATAATGCCGAAAATGTTAATTGTGATAATTAGATGTATTTGTAGGAAATAGTGAAGGTGCAAATTTGTTTTGTTAATATAGTAGTACTTTTGGAATTGTGATTTCTATTTAAAATACTTTTCTTAATGTTGTGATTATGTTGATGAAATCATAAAGGGAACAAAATGCGAGTTCCTGATGCACAGTCATATAAATATAGTTATTGAGAATATTTGATATGTAGATATGATAAATGAGATAATAACCTTTAGAAAAGTTTAGGTTAAAGATCTGGGCTGTTTGTGTTACCATTTAGTCTGATTTTATTGATTTGAAACTTGCATATTGATTATTAGTTTATCACCTATCTGTTTGTCTCTATAGACATTTGACAAGGGTTAGAATAGTAAACAGTAATAGGACCTTAAAAAGAAAGTTACAAAGTAAAGGCACCAAGTAGGTATGTAGGAGGAAACATCAACAATGTTGTGGAAGAATGGAATTAAAAGATAAATTTATTTTGGTTTGAATTCCAGATATATGACAGATCTTCAGAAAGTTCATAGAAAATATGTGCTATAAAAATGTAGATTAGTGGTCCGTGCTGTAGAGCAATGGGTTAACACCCTAACCTGAAGCACTGGCATCCACATAGGCGCCAGTTTGAGTCCCAGCTGCTCCACTTCTGGTCCATCTCTCTGCTATGGTCTGAGAAAGCAGTGGAAGATGGCCCAACCTTTTGGCCCCCCGTACCCACGTGGGAGACCTGGAAGAAGCTCCTGGCTCCTGTCTTTGGATCAGCAGGCCGTTGTGGCCAACTGGGGAATGAACCAGTGGATGGAAGGCCTCTCTCTCTCTCTCTTTGCATCTCCTCTTTCTGCGTAACTCTGACTTCCAAATAAATAAATAAATCTTTTTAAAAATGTAGATTAAAAACTTATCAATATATGCTTATCTTTTCATTATACTTTTCCATGAATTTTTGAAGTATCCTAATATCTGTGCTACTGTAATCTTATCACTGAAATAGTTTTCAAAAAAACTGATAATTGTTCATTTTCCATTATATTTTTATTCTTGGAACATATTGATTCCCAAGCTTAAGATAATCAGTTTCACTGCTTAGAGATATAGTTAATGATGGGTTTTAATGCAGTCAAAGTTACATGCAGTTTACCAACAGTTTTCCTATTGACAGCAAAAGACAAGAAAACATGAAGACATTCTTCTCCATCTTAAGCAGTAGTCTACTCCCTGACTTATTTCCTGGTTCACTCGTCCCCTGTAAATCTGACCACAACAGGATTTACTTGGCATTGCCCAGGTGGATCATTACATTGTACATACATAAACACTTGTACTGCCAAAGGTCGGTACTGATTATTTTAGGAAGGAATCACGTTGTGTTAGTAAGTTGTAAATATACAAAACAGAAGTAAGGACATTTATTTATAGAGCTTTCATTAAGAAGAAATATCAAATAAAACAATGCATAGAAATAACTGGCATTTAAATGTATGAATATTTAGTTGCAATCTGAGTACCCACACAGGTAAAGCAATACAAAGGTATTCAAAAAGTTTGTGTAATAATGAAATCAAAGAAAAAGTTAGTTAATATCCAGAAATTCTATAAGCCATGCATAGCTTTTCATAATACACATTTTCCTTGAAATTTTTGAATGAACTTTCCTAAAGTGAACTACAAATGCCCATATTATAGAAAAATTTCAGACTAATATTTCAATATAATCCTAAATGCAGAATATAGATGAAAAATAGGTGAATGTATTGCACATAAAGTTTATTATTTTAATAAAATATCTTAAACATAGTCATCTCAGTTCATTTAAATGTACAAGTTTAGGAAACATGTAGGGGCCCAGTAATCTAATCTTACCTTCCCTTTCAAATCTGTGATTAAACATGTCCTATACATATTAAAAAATCCTAGAGTTAATATAAAAGTTAAGTTAGCAATGTAAGGCTTATATGAAAGATTCCAAGCATTATTTTTAAAGCCAAGATTGCTTTAAATTGTGTATGCTAAGAAAATTATTCAAATAAAGCTATACAATTTTTATTTTACATTCACACTTCTCAGTGGCTTTGATCACCTATCAATAAAATATTTTTGCACATCATCTCATTTAATCATCACAACTTTTATTAGGTTGCAAAAATTTGATCTCACCAAATTTGTTTTGTTAATGAAAACAAAACGTAATGAATGCTTCAGATTTATTTTTTATCTTTTTTTAATTAGTAAATATAAATATCCAAAGTACAGTTTATGGATTACAATGGCTTTCTCCCCTCCCATAATTTCCCTCCCACTTGCACCCCTCCCATCTGCCACTCCCTCTCCCATTCCATTCACATCAAGATTCTTTTTAAATTATCTTTATATAGAGAAGACCGATTTAGTATATATTAAGTAAAGATTTCATCAGTTTGTACCCACACACAAACACAAAGTGTAAAATACTGTTTCAGTAGTAGTTATAGCATTACTTCACATTGGACAACAAATTAAGGACAGATCCCACATGAGGAGTAAGTACACAGTGACTCCTGTTGTTGACTTAACAATTTGACACTCTTGTTTATGGCGTCACAAATCTCCCTAGGCTCTAGTCATGAGTTTTCAAGGCTACGGAAGCCTTTTGAGTTCGCAGACTTCGATCTTATTTAGACAAGGTCATAGTCAGAGTGGAAGTTCTCTCCTCCCTTCAGAGAAAGGTACCTCCTTCTTTGATGGCCCTGGCGATCCACTGGGATCTCAATCACAGAGATCTTTCATTTAGGTGTTTTTTGTTTTTTTTTTTTTTTTTTTCCCAGAGTGTCCTGGCTTTCCATGCCTGAAATACTCTCATGGGCTCTTCAGCCAGATCTGAATGCCTTAAGGGCTGATTCTGAGGCTAGAGTGCTATTTAGGACATCTGCCATTCTATGAGTCTGCTGTGTATCCTGCTTCCCATGATGGATCGTTCTCTCCCTTTTTGATTCTATCAGCTAGTATTTGCAGACACTATTCTTGTTTATGTGATCCCTTTGGTTCTTAGTCCTATCATTACGATCAATTGTGAACAGAAATTGATCACTTGGACTAGTGAGATGGCATTGGTAAATGCCACCTTGATGGGATTGTATTGGAATCCCCTGGCACGTTTCTAACTCCACCATTTGGGGCAAGTCCGATTGAGCATGGCCACATGGAGAATCATGAAGCAAGACCCCTACCTTTCACCTTACACAAAAATTCACTCAACATGGATTAAAGACTTAAATCTATGACCCGACACCATCAAATTATTAGAGAGCATTGGAGAAACCCTGCAAGATATATGTACTGGCAAAGACTTCTTGGATAAGACCCCAGAAGCACAGGCAGTCAAAGCCAAAATTAACATTTGGGATTGCATCAAATTGTGAAGTTTCTGTACTGTGAAAGAAACAGTCAGGAAAGTGAAGAGGCAACCGACAGAATGGGAAAAAAATATTTGCAAACTATGCAACAGATAAAGGGCTGATAACCAGAATCTACAAAGAAATCAAGAAACTCCACAAAAACAAAACCAACAACCCACTTAAGAGATGGGCCAAGGACCTCAATAGACATTTTTCAAAAGAGGAAATCCAAATGGCCAACAGGCACATGAAAAAATGTTCAAGATCACTAGCAATCAGGGAAATGCAAGTCAAAACCACAATGAGGTTTCACCTCACCCCGGTTAGAATGGCTCACATTCAGAAATCTACCAACAATAGATGCTGGAGAGGATGTGGGGAAAAAGGGACACTAACCCACTGTTGGTGGGAATGCAAACTGGTTAATCCACTGTGGAAGTCAGTTTGGAGATTCCTCAGAAACCTGAATATATCCCTACCATTCAACCCAGCTATCCCACTACTTGGAATTTACCCAAAGGAAATTAAATTGGCAAACAAACAAGCTGTATGCACCTTAATGTTTATTGCAGCTCAATTCACAATAGCTAAGATCTGGAACCAACCCAAATGCCCATCAACAGTAGACTGGATAAAGAAATTATGGGACATGTACTCTATAGAATACTATACAGCACTCAAAACAATGAAACCCGGTCATTTGCATCAAGATGGAGGAATCTGAAAAACAACATGCTGAGTAAATTAAGCCAGTCCCAAAGGGACAAATATCATATGTTCTCCCTGATCAGCGACAACTAACTGGGCACCAAAGTGGAAACCTCTTGAAGTGAAATGGACACTATGAGAAACAGTGACTTGATCAGCTCTTGTCCTGACTGTTGATGTACAATGTAATACTTTATCCATTTTAGTATTTTTTGTGCTAGTACTATTGCTTGAACTCTGTAATTAACACACAATTATTCTTAGGTGTTTAAATTTTAACGGAAAAGTGATCCCTGTTAAATATAAGAGTGGGAATAAGCGAAGGAGGAGATTATTTTTCTTCTTTGAAGCATGTTCATCAAATACAATTTATCAGAGACTAGGAATTTATAGTCTGATTACTTATCTTTAGTATTTTTACAGAAACATTTTTCTTTTGAGGATATTTACACTATGATAAAATATATAATCCCAAATATATTGGATTAGACAAATGTTAAATTAAATGATATTTAAATTGTAGTGAGCAGCAAAATTTTGCCACTCATGCATAGTCCATTTATTCCAATGGTTACCTAATGCAACTCAGTGTGCAGAATGAAAGACTTTATACAATGTTTTAATAACAGCATTATTTTTGAGACATTAATTTGTGGTAGAAATATTAGATATCCCAAGTATGTCTTTATTTTACTTTATTTTTAATCAATCATAATTATAAATTACTGGTAATTATTAGCAGTAAAATACATTACAAAATTTTTGTTTTAATTTTTTTAATGTTCAATGGTTGGTGAGTTTTCTTTAAATATGAAAGTGGTCTTTTTTTCCCAAAGATTTATTTATTTATTTGAGAGAATTACAGATAGACAGAGGGAGAGAGAGAGAGACACCAAGCACTTTGGCTATCTTCTATTGCTTTCCACCCACATGGGAGACCCGGAAGAA
This sequence comes from Oryctolagus cuniculus, assembly GCF_051225735.1. Lineage (NCBI taxonomy): Eukaryota > Metazoa > Chordata > Mammalia > Lagomorpha > Leporidae > Oryctolagus > Oryctolagus cuniculus. The sequence continues at coordinate 154,932,361 of NC_142869.1, read as the reverse complement.
GCTCCTGGCTCCTGGCTTTGGATCAGCTCAGCTCTGGCCCTTGCCACCATCTGGGGAGTTAACCAGTGGATGGAAGACCTCTCCTTCAGGCACAGTTACAGAGTGGTGAGGGGGAGAAAGAGAGGTCTTTAATCCGTTGATTCACTCCACAGGTGGCTGCAAGTGCCAGAGCTGAGCTGATCCAAAGCCAGGAGCCAGGAGGCTCTTCCGGGTTTCCCACATGGGTACAGGGCCCCAAGGACTTGGGCCATCTTCCACAGCTTTCCCAGGCCATAGCAGAGAGCTGGATCAGAAGTGGAGCAGCCAAGACTTGAAATGGCGCCCATATGGGATGCCGGCACTGCAGTCGGCTGCTTCACCCACCACATCACAGCGCCAGACTCAATAAAATAAATCTTAAACAAAAATTATTTTGCAAAATGTTGTGGTCATTGTCAGATTTTTACATGAGTCTTTACTGTGTTTCTGACCTTAAGATTCTCAATCTCTACTTTCTTGCTTAAATCAACTACTGTCTCTATTTAATGACTCAAGTTTTCAGTGCCAAAGTTTCTTTTCATGTCAAGCCTTGTGCAAAGCTAATGAAATCACAGCTTTTGGGACTTGCAACCCTTATAAGAGTGCCTGTACAAATCCAAATTCCTGGTAATGTATCCTGAATTTCAATGGATCATGGTTCAAACGGTTGGGTCTCCTTAATTTATGTGGAATCCCATGTGGATGGGGCTCCAGGCTTCTTGCTATTGTGGGCATTTGGGAAGTGAATAAGCAGATGGAAGATCGCTTTCTGTCTTTCTGTCTCTCCCCGTGTCCCTATGTAACCTTGTCTTTCAAGCAGACAAAAATAAATATTTTCAGAATTTTATTTTCATAATATGTGTAAAATATATGTTGTATGAAACCATGCATATATTTCATACATTTTTGTACCCAAATTAACTGTACTTCTAATTCCATCACTACATGAACTTTTTGAAGTGATCCCCTAGTAAGAGAAATTCTTGGCAGATTATGACAACTAAAACAATCCTGACACCATACCAATAGCAATTGTTAGATAAATTATATTTTGCAACTATTCATGATGAAGAAAATCAAAGAAATGTACAAAAAGATCCAAAATAACAAATTGAAAGAAAAGATGGGAAAAGCAGTAAGCACTGTTTAAGAGTTGGACTTCTCCCTGATCGGCAACAACTAACTGAGCACCAAAGTGGAAACTTGCTGAAATGAAATGGACACTATGAGAAACAGTGACTTGATCAGCTCTTGTCCTCACGGTTGATGTACAATGTAATACTTTATCCATTTTAGTATTTTTTTGTACTAGTACTATTGGTTGAACTCTGTAATTAGCACACAATTATTCTTAGGTGTTTAAATTTTAACTGAAAAGTGATCCCTGTTAGGAATTTGGAAAACATTATGCTGACTGAAATAAGCCAATCCCAAAGGGACAAATACCACTTGTTCTCCTTGATAGGTGACAACTAACTGAGCACCAAAAAGGAAACCAGTTAAAGTGAAATGAACACTATGAGAAACGGTGACTTGATCAGCCCTCACCTTGACTGTTGATGAACAACTTGATATGTTATCCCTCTTGGTATTTTTTTTTTGTTTGTTCTACTTAATACTTTTGGTTGAATACTGTAATCAATACGCAATTATTCTTAATGCTGAAACTTAACTGAAAAGTGATCACTGTTAAATGTAAGAGTGGGAATAAGAGAGGGAAGAGATGTGCAACTCAGGACATGCTCAAGCTGACTTACCTCAAACGGTGGAGTTAGAAACATACCAGGGGATTCCAATTCAATCCCATCAAGGTGGCAGGTACCAATGCCATCTCACTAGTCCAAATGATCAATTTCTGTTCACAATTGATCATAATGATAGGACTAAGAACCAAAGGGATCACATAAACAAGAATAGTGTCTGCAAATACTAGCTGATAGAATAAAAAATGGAGAGAATGATCCAACATGGGAAGTGAGATACACAGCAGACCCATAGAATGGCAGATGTCCTAAACAGCACTCTAGCCTCAGAATCAGCCCTTAAGGCATGTGGATCCGGCTGAAAAGCCCATGAGAGTATTTCAGGCATGGAAAGCCAAGACACTCTGGGGAAAAAAAAAAGAAAAAAAAAAAAACACACACACCTAAATGAAAGATCTCCGTGATTGAGATCCCAATGGAAAGAATGGGTCATCAAAGAAGGAGGTACCTTTCTCTGAAGGGAGGGAAGAACTTCCACTTTGACCATGGCCTTGTCTAAATATGATCAGAGTCAGTGAACTCAGGGGGCTTCCATAGCCTTGGCAGCTCATGACAAGAGCCTAGGGTGATTACTGATGCCATAAACAAGAGTGTCAATTTGTAAAGTCAACAACAGGAGTCACTGTGCACTTACTCCTCATGTAGGATCTTTGTCCTTAGTGTGCTGTACATTGAGATTTAATGCTATAACTAGTACTCAAACAGTATTTTTCACTTTATGTTTCTGTGTGGGAGCAAACTGTTGAAATCTTTACTTAATGTGTGCTAAACTGATCTTCTGTATATAAAGAGAAACGAAAATGAATCTTGATGTGAATGGAAGGGGAGAGGGAGTGGATAAGGGGAGGGTTGCGGGTGGGAGGGACGTTATGGGGGGGAAGCCATTGTAATCCATAAGCTGTACTTTGGAAATTTATATTCATTAAATAAAAGCTTAAAAAAAAAGAGTTGGACTTATCTATATTTATATTTCTAAAAATAATATCATTAAGTAAAAAATGACTTGCTCTCTTAAAAATATTGTCAGGATTAAATGTGAATAAAAGATACTTTGTTTTAATATTAATAAATTAGAGGGGTCAGATTTGGTACTGCCGTAAAGATGCTGCTCAAGATGCCCTCATTCATATCGGGGATTTCCTGATTCAGGTCCCAGCCTCCTATTGATTTCTCGAGATGCAACAGTGATGATTCAAGTACTTGAGTCCCTGCCATCCACATAGAAGACTCAGATTATGTCACAGCCTCCTGCCTTTAGCCTGGCACAGTCCTGAGTTTCACAGGCATTTGGAAGTGAAACATCAAATAGAAGGCATCTTTCTGCCTGTCTCTATGTCTCTCTCTGTCTCCTTGAATTTCAAATAGCAGGGAAAATAAATATTTAAAAAAATAGATAAAAATATATGAACAACAACCAAACCTATTCCACATATTTTCCAATTTTTCTAATTAATATTAACTGCAAATAAATGCCTGCAAAAATGTTGAAATGAATTAAAATATATTATGAAATGAAATGAAATAGTGTGCTTTGAAGGAACTTATTAGAGGGGTGCCTAATTACATTGCAGTTATGGAGCCAGAAAAGTGATTTTATTTCATAATCACTTGACACATACTTAATGTTTCATGAACTACAAACTGTGTAAAGGTCACACATGCATGCTTAACATGTTCCTAATAGTGTTGAATCTTATCCAGAAATGACATTAAATTCTAAAAAGTGTGATCAAGATATTAAATTTATTGCAATTTCCTAAGCCCTCAATAACTTTTCTGTGTTTGATACATTGTTTAAGCTTCACACGTAGCATTTTAAAGTACTCACTGTTTTATTAGAAGAAAGGAAGAGGGTTATGAAATACAGAGTCTATTCTTACGAAAAGTTCACAGCCTTGCAGAGGAGAGAGACTAGTAAGCACAATATAATGCATTCAGAAGTAAGCACTAAGATTAAAAATATACCAGATGTATGATAACTATAAAAAGTAACAGTTAATCTAGCCTGGAGGGAAGGGAAGAAGAATGAAAAAAAACAAGATATGAAAGAGGTGACCTCTAAACAAAATCACTAAGAACCTACAGGATTTTTGAACATGAAGAGACAGTTATCTATAACCCAGTGAACAAGAGTGAGTGAGCAGCCATGTTCTGAGAGTTCCCAGATGTAGATATTGCAAAAATAAGCCCAAATCACATAGTCATATTGAGAATTCTTTGTATACTTCTAGAACTTGGAATTTTTTTTTTTGGCTTAGTTGCTTGTTCTTTCTGTCTTCTAAGAATTCATGGGTGTATTTTAAAAAATGTTACTAGGCATTGCACTCTGTTTTTAATAGAAAGGACATTCCCACAATCAACTAGGTGATAAATAAATCAAATGTGAGCAGATGATGAAATGGAGAGGAAGAAGTTGCAAGGCTCCAGAGTAACTGAGGAGAGAGAAGATAGGAATAAAGTATTCCTCATAAATAGCATGAATGTAGATGAATTTAAATACCTGGTAAACCATTTTATAGCAGGACCAAATTACTTGTGAGATCTCAAGTTTCTATATATAACATTGAAGTAATACCATCTACTGTTCAGTATTTTTGAGCATTAATTTAAATAAGCCTTAGGGTAGTACAGCATATAAAATTAAATTTGTGAGTAATTAAAAATCCCTTCATTAATCACCATTTACATTTTATTCCTGAAACCTTAAGTATAAGCACAATACATATATTATGAGCCTGTGACCTTTCTTAATTATATTAAATCAAATAATTTAATTTACCACACTTTCAAATTATCCTTTAAAGCAATCAGTAAATGTACTGTTCTATATAAATATGTTTCTCGGAACTGTACTCTTGATCATTCCCTCTAATCCTCATAGGAGTTTGAAATCAGAAAAAACGGTATATCATGAATAAATAAGTTGCATAGAAGAAGTATTGTACAAATTTAGTCAAAAAAAGGAGATTAAATATTGAGCTGATACAGAGGTTGAAGTACGAATGCATTTAGGAAACATAATCAACAGCTATGATGTTCAGGATACTCATTACAGTGATTCAGGGGGTACATTAAAACACATTCTTCATCACACAACAAAATTCTAGATTTCTGAATTGAAGAAGATTCACAATGTCATAACTTAGTACAGAAAGAAAAAGTGTAGTATTGAGGACAATTCATTCTAATGCAAATCCATACTATCATTATAAAATAATTAATCAACATTTTACTAATTTTTTCTGCATGTGTTTTTGTGTAGCTAGTTCAGTCAGTTTGGTAAATACAATTACAAATGTTTTTACTTTTCTCATTATACATTTTTTCTTTGAAATTCTTTATAGGTCTGATCTGATTTCATCATCATTTAAAAAAAATCATCTATTATTTTTCACTTTATGTTTCTGTGTGGGAGCAAACTGTTGAAATCCTTACTTAATGTATGCTAAGCTGATCTTCTGTATATTAAGATAATCGAAAATGAATCTTGACGTGAATGGAAGGGGAGAGGGAGTGGGAAAGGGGAGGGTTGTGGGTGGGAGGGACGGTATGGGGGGGAAGCCATTGTAATCCATAAGTCGTACTTTGGAAATTTATATTCATTAAATAAAAGTTAAAAAAAATATTCCTTAAAAACACATTCTAGGAGAAAACATATGAGTATAAAATCTAGAAATTTTATCATATGAGATGCAGTGAAAAAAATGGTTGAGAAGTTCAGTTTCTGAGTAAAAACCCCATTTTGCATTTACAAGATATGTGCCATGGAAATCTCCCATTTCTCCACTTCCTCATTTACAAAATCTGCATAATAAGTATATCATATGACTATTGTAGTCAGTGAATGTATTAATATTTATAAAATCATAAGTAATTCATGACATGTAGTAAACACATTGTATACACTAGATAGTAATATATAAGTATATTGGGTGATATGTAAAGTATATATATTTTTCATGGATAGTCAAGTTTTTTTTTGGCTCTTCTTTGCAAAAAATTTCAGGCAGTGAGCATTACAATAAATGTGTGCATATTTGTGTATCAGCTATATATGTGTGTGTGTGTGTGTGTGTGTTTATATATAAATGAGAAACAGGATTATTAGTGTTGTAACCATACTGGCGAAGGGCCCAAATTTGAAGGCAATGCATAATAATAAGTAAAGTGACTCCAGGTCAGAGTTTCTCTGAGCTCAGCATGCTGATTCCTCACATTTGTAGGGTGCATCACAAATATAATATATAAGGACATTCTTTGTATAAAATATTTAAAATGTATCAAAAATATATGTGCCCATAGAAAGTATACCAATTTATCAATGATGATTTAGATCATGGGCAAAGAAGAGGCAGTTAAATATTTTATGTTCAATGAAATCAATGGAAGAACCTTTTTGTGTCCATCCATCATCTCTATCTATTGTATTTCAGCACCATCACTCTGTCATTATATTTTTAAATGCCATTTTTTTTTCTGAAAATTAGGGAAAGAACAAAATTCTACTCTTAAAGTAACATAATTACCCCAAAATAAAAAATAATGGTTTAAATATGCACCATTATTCCAAAACAAAAAAAATCATATTAAAAAACAAAAGAGGCCAGCGCCGTGGCTCAATAAGCTAATCTTCCGCCTTGTGGCGCCGGCACCCCGGGATTTAGTCCCAGTCGGGACGCTGGATTCTGTCCTGGTTGCTCCTCTTCCAGTCCAGCTCTCTACTGTGGCCCGGGAGTGCAGTGGAGGATGGCCCAAGTGCTTGGGTCCTGCACCCACATGGGAGACCAGGAGAAGCACCTGGCTCCTGGCTTCGGATCAGCGCAGTGCGCTGGCCGCAGCGGCCATTGGAGAGTGAACCAACAGCAAAGGAAGACCTTTCTCTCTGTCTTTCTCTCTCACTGTCCACTGTGCCTATCCAAAAGAAAAAAATTTTTCACAAGGATATGCATTAACATAAAAATTATTAAAATTCATTTTTATAAATCGATGTAAAGATCTATACTGAAGATAAGCCTCTTTCTGTATCTCAATTTTTATGCACATAAGTGAGCTTACATAATGATTTTCTATGTGATGAGATAGTTTATATCAATCACTACCTTTATAGAGAAAGGAATATTGCTGTTATTGGAGTTTTTTCTCATGATTTCATATATTTCAATGTTTAAAGAAATAGAAAAAAAGTGAAATATATTGTAATATAAGAGACATATGGAAAACACTGAGGGAAAGATTAAAGAAAAGAGGAAAACAAATGAAATATCATAATATGGTGTTGCCAACATAAGAAAAACCTCTAAAGGGTGCTACTGTTCATATTATCAACCACATTTATTGAGGAAGAATTGACAAAGAAATGAATTAATGATTGCCTATCAACTTCTCAAATCATTCTCAAAGCAAACTGCCTCTGAGTTATCTAACCCTATGTTAGGGGAGCATTCTTCCCAGGTACAGTCTTAGAAATGAGGGAGTCAGTAACTTTTGAGTCACTTGAAAGTATCAATATTGTAGATCTCATCTACATTGGCTTATTCAATTTCATAACAATAATTTGGTATGTGCATGTCCTTTATTTTATATATAGGAGTCAAGTTATGCATAGGGTGTAAATCACCCAGATCTCGTAACTATGTATAATAAGAGTATGGAGCATGTGCTAATCAGACATGTTAGAAATTTTCCAATACCCTAAGGAAACTATGAGACGATGGGAGGCCTCACTCACGAGGCAACTGAGTAACTTTCTGTCCTCTGTGTTTCTCTCTTTTTTATGTAATGTTAAATATTTATTCTATCATTACTTTTGAATATTATAAAATTATTAATTTATTTTATTAGAAATATAGAAAATCAGAGACAAAACGACAGAAATCTCTTATCTCTTGGCTCACTCCCCAAATGCCCACAGCAGTGAAATTTGAACAGATCTAATCTGGGAGCCAGGAACTCAATCTTGGTGCCAACAAAGGTGCAGAGTGTCCACCACCAGAGTCAATATCCAGTGCCTCACGAAGTGCACGCTCAATGCTAAGCTGTAATCAGGAATGGGCTGAGACTTGTTCCCAAGGGAGTCCTAATACAGTGAAAAACACCTATGAATTTCTTTGAAATTATAGTGTTCCAGCTTCCACATCCCATTGTTTAAGAGTTTCCGTGTAGTACAATAAGGAGAAACAACTGAGAAAGTAAACTGAGTGCCTTTTAAAAAACGCAAACAAAAATATAAACTTCCTATACTAATAGCAAAGTTGCAGAAAAACTCCCTCCATGCTCCACACTCCTACCAATCTTGCAATGAGACTAACAGAGTCTTAGAAAATCAATAACCAAAAGAAAATGTTTCTCCACTGGAGATGATCTGGTCTACTAGACTGACTAGGACTGAGTTGCTCACTGCAGAATGTCTAGGGATTAGCACAGAGTCCAGGACACATAAACATTTCTTAGTTATTTGTTGAATAAACTGATGAAAGAGCAAATAAAACAAAAAAAGATTATTTAGTAGAAGTATGATGAATAACTCATTAAAAGTCAACCTCAACAAAATATGAAGTTTTTATTTTCAATGAAAATCAAAATTCTATGAGATAAAGTAGCTTTAAGGAGAATATCTTCATTGACATCAGTCACAGAAAAATTCAACAGAATTGAACTAAGTTTCCAGGAGGCAGACTGAGGGAAATTTTAGTTAAGAAGTGACAAGAACTGCAAACACCTCAGAGAGCTGGATTGGAAGTGGAGCAGCCAGGTCTCGAACTGGCACCCATATGGGAAGACATTGCTTCAGGCCAGGGTGTTAACCCGCTTCACCACAGTGCCGGCCCCATGAGTGTATTTCAAAAACATAAAACCACTGTATCAAAGAGATACATACTGCCCTATGTATGTTACAATACTGTTAATAACAGAAAACCTATGTACTCAACCAAGGTGACCATCATAGGATGGATGGATGGATGAAGAAAATGTAGTACATATGCACAACAGATACTACTTAGTCATATGAAAGAATGGAATCCTATGATCTTCAGCAAAATGGATAGAACTGGAGAAAATTAAGTTAAGTGAAATTAGCCAGATATAGAAAGACACAATCAACATGCTTTCCCTTCTATGAGGACTCTAGAAACTAAAACTCACTCTGAACACAGAACGTAGATTACTGGAGTCTGAGAGCGTTGGGGAGGGCACAAAGTTCTTGTATGAATAAAATAGGGCAACCTGGTTGTGGTTCACTAATGGTGAGACATACATGAAATGTTAATGCCATGTTCCTTGTCACTCTGCCTTTCAAATAAACAGAACAAATATTTTAATATAAAACTAAAACTCTTGTTCATATACATATGACATTAAGAAATTGTATAAGAAAGCCTCAAATAGTGAGAAATATGTACATTCAATAGTCAAGCTATTTAGAGCATGTATAAAGTATTCTAGAAAATAGCTAAGAAGCAAAATTTTAAAATAAGATTTTTCAAAATGGGCAGTGCACTAAAGTGGATATATAAATAAATGACTAATTGGCATAAATATGTAAAATTTTTCAACATAATTATTCATTCATTCTGTTATTCATTCTAAAAATCTAAATTAAAACTACTATATATGCATAGCCCCTTCAGAGTAGATAAAATAAAATTACTGACAATACAAATGATAGGCAAAGATGTAATGATTGGAATTCTCATACAACTCTGGTGAAAACAAAATTAATATAACCACTTCAAAATGTACTTATATACATTAACTAAAGTTCAACATTTTTGTTCCCCCATAAAGTATCAATTTATGAACAGATATAAATGCTTTATATTCACAAAACATGAATGTTCATAGGAGCATTATTAATACTTGCCCCAAAATGGAAAAAAATGCAAATATATCAATAGAATTGAATGATTTTTATATACTTCCTTTCAATATAGATGAATACTTTGTCATGAGACTTACAGGATAGTCATGCATCCTTGCTTTCAAAAATAATACACATATATATTCTTTACATATAAAACAGATATTTCAAATGTTAAAAAATTTAAAATCTAAAAGAAAAGAAAACCAATGATTAACTGCTATGTAGAACAGTATAGATAAATTTCAAAATGTTAAGTAAAAAAAAACTCCAAATTAAAGAGCATACATGCAGGGGCTGGAGCTGTTGTGTAGTGGGTAAAGCCGCTGCCTGCAGTTCAGGCATCCCATATGGGTGCCGGTTCAAGTCCTGGCTGCTCCTCTTCTGACCCAGCTCTCTGCTATGGCCTGGGAAAGCAGTGGAAGATGGCCCAAGTCCTTGGGCCCCAGCACCCACGTGGGAGACCCAGTGGAAGCTCCTGGCTACTGGTTCAGATTCGAAGCTCCAGCCATTATAGCCATTTGGGGAGTGAACCAGCAGATAGAGGACCTTTCTCTCTCTCTGCCTCTGCCTCTCCGTAACTCTGCCTTTCAAATAAATAAATAAGCCCTTTAAAAAAAGAGCATACACACTTATTATTTCCATTTATATCAATTTCAAATATTGATAATAAATTTCATAACTGATTATCATTAAGTGGAGGTTATCAACTGTATAGAGACAGTAAGGAGTTGGATGAAGTTATGGAAATTATTTGAGTATGTGTATATCTGTATGACATTTTCCTAAGATATAAATATAGATAGATATTGAGACTACATTTGAGATGCATATATTTGGGTGAATTTAACTTATAGCCTAATATGTAGAGAGGGAACTAAGCAAAACAAACAAAAATAAATGTCAAAAGTAGATAATATTCATTATGTTTATAATGTCAAAAACAGCTGAATAAAGCCTCCTGGAGTAAAGAACAAAATTAAATAAAACGGGAAAGCATTGCTGTGGTGAATTTTAAAAGAATAGCATTCATTTTAAAATTAGGCTTCAATTATGATAGAAACATTTTATTCCTAAAGAAATTGACAAAAATGTTCTATTACTGTATAAATTAAGCATGCTAGACAGAGATGTTAAAACTACATATTTTGGGGCCTGCACTGTTCACCACCTGCAGTGCCAGCATCCCATATGGGTGCAGGTTTGAGTCCTGGCAACTCCTTCTCCAATCCAGCTCTCTGTTAAGGCTTGGGAAACCATCAGAAGATGGCACAAGTTCTTGGGCTCCTACAACCTAGAAGACCTAGAAAAAGCTCCTGGCTCCTAGCTCCAGCCATTGCAGCCATTGGGGAGTGAACCAGTGGATAGAAAATCCATCTCTCTCTCTCTCTTTCTCTCTCTCTCTCTCTCTCTGTGTGTGTGTGTGTGTGTGTGTCTGTGTCTGTAAATAAATAAATAAATATTTAAAAACTACATATTTTTCAGGAATAATAGGTAAACCTAACTTGGATGGTTTTTTGAGGACCTACTTACATTTTATTTCAGGATTGAAACATGAGGCATCAACTGTCCATTAAATTATCTTATATATTTTACAACGACTTAACTTTTTTTTTCCATTAGACCCTTTATTTAAGGTACAAAATCTTCGTGCATCTAATAATTACAACTTTGGGAACAGAGTGATTCTTCCCACCCTATCTGTCCTCCTACCCACACTCCTTCCTTTCTTCCTCCCACCTCTCCTGTTTCTATTTTTATTTTTTACTAACATCTATTTTCAATTAACTTTATACACATAAGATTAACTCTATACTAACTGAAGAGTTCAAAAAATAATATAAAAAATTCCTCAACAGTTGAGATAAGGACTGTTCAAAGTCATCACATCTCAAACTCTCAATTTCACTTCTATAGATTATCTTTTAGGTGTTTTATGAGTTACCACAGATCAGAGAGAACATGTGATATTTGTCATTTTTGGACTGGGTATTTCAGTAAGTATAATGTTTTCCAGTTTTTATCCAATTTGCTGAAAATGACAGGATTTCATTTTTTTAACACCATATAGTTTTCCGTTTTGTTCCATAATTTATTTATCCAATCTTTTTTTTTTATTGGTCAATGAATATTTTTTTAATGAATATAAATTTCCAAAGTACGATTTATGGATTACAATGGCTTCCCCCACATACCGTCCCTCCCACCCACTACCCTCCCCTTTCCCACTCCCTCTCCCCTTCCATTCACATCAAGATTCATTTTCGATTATCTTAATATACAGAAGATCAGCTTAGTATACATTAAGTAAGGATTTCAACAGTTTGCTCTCACACAGAAACATAAAGTGAAAAATAACAGATGATTTTTTTAAGTGATGATGAAATCAGATCAGACCTATTGTCATGTTTAATCCCAGTGAGAGTCAAGTTGGGAGTTGATAATTTCTTTTTTTTTTTTTTTTTTTTACAGAGGATCAGTTTAGTATACATTAAGTAAAGATTTCAACAGTTTGCACCCCCATGAAAACACAAAGTGAAATATATTGTTTGAGTACTCGTTATAGCATTAAATCTCAATACACAGCACATTAAGGACAGAGATCCTACATGAGGAGTAAGTGCACAGTGACTCCTGTTGTTGACTTTACAAATTGACACTCCTGTCTATGGCATCAGTAGTCTCCCTATGCTCCAGTCATGAGTTTCCAAGGCTATGGAAGCCCTCTGAGTTCTCCGATTCTTATCTTGTTTAGACAAGGTCATAGTCAAAGTGGAGGTTCTCTCCTCCCTTCAGAGAAAGGTACCTCCTTCTTTGAAGACCTGTTCTTTCCACTGGGATCTCACTCGCAGAGATCTTTTGCCAGAGTGTCTTGGCTTTCCATGCCTGAAATACTCTCATGGGCTTTTCAGCCAGCTCCGAATGCCTTTAGGGCTGATTCTGAGGCCAGAGTGCTATTTAGGACATCTGCCATTCTATGAGTCTGCTGAGTATCTCACTTCCCATGTTGGATCACTCTGCCCTTTATTTATTCCATCGGTTAGTGTTAGCAGGTACTAGACTTGTTTATGTGCTCCCTTTGACTCTTAGTCCTTTCATTATGATCAATTGTGAACTGAAATTGATCACTTGGAATAGTGAGATGGCATTGTTAATATGACTGGTTTAATTCTGTAATTAATACACAGTTATTCTTAAGTGTTAAAAATTAACTGAAATGTGATCCCTGTTAAACATAAGAGTGGGAATAAGAGAGGGAAGAGATGTATAATTTGGGACATGCTCAAGCTGACTTGCCCCAAATGGTAGAGTTAGAAACATACCAGAGGATTCCAATTCAATCCCATCAAGGTGGCATGTACCAATGCCATCTCACTATTTATCCAATCTTAAGCTGACAGATGTTGGGGTTAATTTCATATCTCAGCCATTGTGAATTGTGCTACTATAATCATGTGGGTACATAACTCTTTCATATGCTGATTTCATTTCTTTTGTACAGATTTCCCAGGATGGGATGGCTGGGTCATATTGTAGGTCTATATTCAGATTTCTGAGGTATCTCTATGCTCTCTTCCACAGTGGCTATACCACTGACATTCCCATCAACAGGATAAATTCTTGTTTGATTTCTGTTTGAAAACCATTCTAACAGGGGTAAGGTGAAACCTCATTGTGGTCTCAATTTGCATTTCCCTAATTGTAAGTGATTCTGAGCATTTTTTTGTGTGTCTGTTGGACAATTGGATTTTCTCCTTTAAAAAAATCCTGTTTAAGTCCTATGCCCATATGAGATTCCGGTGCCTCAGACAAACGATTAGCCAAGTGAGCCACAGCACCAGTCCCCTAGGGTCTTTTCCAAGAACTTATTGCCTATGCCAATGTCTTCCATGGCTTCCCCAATGTTCTCTAATAATTTGATGGTATTGGTTCATAGATTAGGTCTTTGATCTATTTTGAGCAGATTTTTGTGTAAGGTATAAGGTCTACTTCATACTTTTGCATATGGAGATCCAGTCTTTCCAGTACCATTTGTTGAAGAGACTGTCCTTGTCCCAGGGATTGATTTTAGCTCCTCTGCCCAAGAAAAGTTGGTTGTAGATTTGTGGGCTGATTTCTGGAGTTTCTAATCTGTTCCAATGGTCTACATGTCTGTTTTTGTGCCAGTACCAGGCTGTTTTGTTCATAACTGTCATGTAGTATGTCTTTTTTTAAATTTTTTTATTTATTTTTTTGTCAGGCAGAGTGGACAGTGAGAGAGACAAAGAGAAAGGTCTTCCTTTGCCGTTGGTTCACCCTCCAATGGCCGCTGCAGCCGGCGCACCCTGCTGATCCGAAGCTGGGAGCCAGGTGCTTCTCCTGGTCTCCCATGTGGGTGCAGGGCCCAAGCACCTGGGCCATCCTCCACTGCACTCCCTGGCCACAGCAGAGAGCCGGACTGGAAGAGGGGCAACCGGGACAGAATCCGGCGCCCCGACCGGGACTAGAACCCGGTGTGCCGGCACTGCAAGGTGGAGGATTAGCCTATTGAGCCACGGCGCCAGCCTATGTAGTATGTCTTGAAATCTGATATTGTGATGCCTCTGTTTTTATTTTTGCTTTATAAAATTGTTTTAGCTATTTGGGGTCTCCTGTGTTTCCATATAAATGTCAGCATTGTTTTTTTTTTTTTTTTTTTTTCTGCGTCTGAGAAGAATGTTCTTGACATTTTGATTGGGATTGCACTGAATCTGTAAATTGCTGTCAATAATATAGACATATTGATGATATTGATTCTTCAAATACATGAACATGGAAGACTTTTCTATTTCTTTGTGTAATCTTTTTTTTTTTTTTTTTGACAGGCAGAGTGCACAGTGAGAGAGAGACAGAGAGAAAGGTTTTCCTTTGCCGTTGGTTCACCCTCCAATGACCACCACAGCTGGTGCGCTGCGCCCGGCGCACCGCGCTGATCCGAAGGCAGTAGCCAGGTGCTTCTCCTGGTCTCCCATAGGGTGCAGGGCCCAAGCACTTGGGCCATCCTCCACTGCACTCCCTGGCCACAGCAGAGAGCTTGCCTGGAAGAGGGGCAACTGGGACAGAATCTGGCACCCCGACCGGGACTAGAACCTGGTGTGCTGGTGCCACAAGGTGGAAGATTAGCCTAGTGAGCCGCGGCGCTGGCCCCTTCTATTTTTTTATTTAATGTTTTGTAGTTCTCGTTGTATAGATCTTTGATGTCCTTTTTAATTTATTCGAAGGTATTGAATTTTTTGTAGCTATTGTGAATGAGATGGATCTTAGAAGTTCTTTCTCAGCCATGGCATTGTCTGTGTATTTTTGTGTGTTGATTTTATATCCTGACACTTTACTAAACTCTTTTATGAGTTTCATTGGCCTCTTAGTGGAGACTTTGGGTTCACTATATAATCCGAAAATAGGGATATTTTGATTTCCTCCTTCTGATTTATATCCCTTTGATTCATTTTTCTTGCCCAATAACTCTGGATAAAACTTTCAGGATTATATTGAATATCAATGGTGAGAGTGGACATCCTTGTCTGATTCTGGACCTTTGTGGGAATGCATCCTACTTTTCCACATTCAATATAATGCTGGCTATGGGCTTGTTATAGATTTCCTTGATTGTGTTGAGGAATGTTCCTTCTTTACCCAATTTGCTTAAAGTTTTCATCATGAAAGATTTTGTATCTGCTCAAATGCTTTCTCTGCATGTATTGAGATAATCACATAGTTTTTGTTCTTAAGTTTGTTAAAGTGATGTATCACATTGATTGATTTGTGAATGTTGAAACATCCATGCAGACCAGGGATAAATCCCACTAGGTCCAGGTGAATGATCTCTCTGATGTGTTGTTGGATTCAATAGGCTAGCATTTTGTTGAAAATTTTTGTGTCTAAGTTCATGAGGGAAATTGGTCTCTAGTACTCTTTCTCTGTTGTATCTTTTTCAGTTTTGGAAATTAAGGAATTAATTAATTTAGGAATTAAGGTGATGCTGGCTTCATGGAAATAATTTGGAAGAATTTCCTCTCTTTCAATTGTTTTGAATAGCTTGAGAAAAATTGGAGTTAATTCTCCTTTAAATGTCTGGTAGAATTCAGCAGTGAAGCTGTCCAGTCAGTCCTGCAATTTTCTTTGTCACGATGGTCTTCATTATTTATTAATTATTATTTTATGTTTTAGTTATTGGTCTGGTAAGATTTTCTATGTTTATATGATTCAATTTAGGTAGGTCATATGTGTCCAGGAATCTATCCATTTCTTCTAGGTTTCCTGATTTGTTGGCATGCAGCTCTTTGTACTAATTTCTGATGTTTCTTTTAATTCCTGTAGATCTGTCATTACATTTCATTTTTCATCTCAATTTTATTGCTTTGGGTCTTCATCCTCTTTTTTTATTAGTTGGGCCAATGGTGTGTCAATTTTGTTTATTTTTTCAAACAAACAGCACTTCATTTCACTGATCTTTTTTATTGTTTATTTGGTTTCAATTTTGTTTATTCTCTAATTTTAATTTTTATTTTCTTCTACCAGTTTTGGGTTTAGTTTGTTGTTGTTTTTCTAGGTCCTTGAGGGTATTTTAGCTCATTTATTTGGTACCTTCTAATTTCTTGATGTAGGCACCAGTTGCTAGAAATGTTCCTCTTAACATAGCTTTTACTGTTATCCATAAGTTTTGAAATGTTGTATTGTCATCTTCATTCATTTACAGAATTTTTTTTATTTCTCTTTTGATTTCTTCTATGATCCACTGTTCATTCAGGAGCATACTGTTCAGTCTCCATGTGTTTGCATATGTTCTAAATACTCGAGTTGTTTATTTTCAGTGTCATTTCATTGTGGTCATAGAAGATGCATGGTATGATGTTGATCTTTTAAAATATGTTGAGACTTGCTTTATGGCCAAGCATGTGTTCTATCCTAGAGTAAGTTCCATGCATTGGCAAGAAGAAGGTGTATTCTTCTTAGTTTTTTATCTTTGATGGCTTTTATCTTGGACTATGCCTCTGTGGCTTAACAGAGCATCTGGTCTTTCAGTGACTATCCAGAGGTGTGTGCTTAGAGTGGCCTGGGAGCTCTTTTCAGTGCTCTGGTGTGAGGGAAGTGTCCATAGTAACACCCAAGTTGGGCATGGTAAATCTCCTTTTTTATCAGAAGGGATGGTTTGATCAGCTCTGGTGGTATAGTTTCATTCTCACCCCCTCTCCTCCCAGGAGACCAATGCCCAGGTGCTAGCCCCAGTGGGCACAACGTTCATCCATGCTGCCAGAAGAACCACACAGAGGATCCATGCAGGCCTCAGTATGAGCATGAACGCTACAGTGATGAGTCTCACTAGGCAATGCGGGAGCCCTTAGCATGTGGAGCTGCCCATAGTGACTGCTCAGAGACCCAGCCACACCAGGCACTCTCCCATGCAACCACAGTATTTTCAGAGTCCATCCCAGTGTCCAAGGCTCACACAGTCACAAGTGCCCAGCCCCCTGTCAATGCTCCCAGCCAGACACAGGCATCTCATCTCAGCTGGTTGCTGAGCTCATGGACACAAGCTGGCACAGCTGTTACCTATGTCCAAAATGGCACCAGCCCTCTCTTAGCTAGTTACAGGACTCCAGTGCTGGGTGGTTGGGGAGAGAGAAATGTGCCCCTCTTTTTTTTTTTTTTTCTCTAGGTTGGCAAGTATACTGCCCTTCACTGGATCCAAGCTGGGCTCACGTCAGGCTCTTCCTGCAGCTTTATCAGCCGTGGCTTGGGATGCTGCAGTCTGGTCTTACCTTACTATTCAAAGTTGGTGCTAAGGCACTCAGCTACTGGGGTCCTGAGTTGTATGTATGTGTCCACACCCTCCACATAGATCCACAGATCTACAGTGTCCCTCTAATTTGCATGGAGTTTCCTCTGCAGTTTTTCTTTTTTCCTTAATGCTTCCCTGAGATTGCACTCTCTTCACCTTTTTTTTTTTTTTTTAACTTTCTTCCCCTAGACTGGAACAGTAAGCTCCCACCCTATTCTGCCATCTTTTTTTTTTTTTTTTTCTTTTTGACAGGTAGAGTTAGACAGTGAAAGAGAGATACAAAGGACAAAGGTCTTCCTTTCCATTGGTTCACCCTCCAAATGGCCGCTGCGGCCAGCGCACTGTGCTAATCAAAGGCCAGGAGCCAGGCAGCTCCTCTTGGTCTCCCTTGCAGGTGCAGGGCCCAAGCACTTGGGCCATCCTCCTCTGTCTTCCCGAGCCACAGTAGAGAGCTGGACTGGAAGAGGAGCAACTGGGACAGAATCCGGCACCCCAACCGGGACTAGAACCTGGTGTGCCGGCGCTGCAGGTGGAGGATTAGCCAAGTGAGCCACGGTGCCAGCCCTATTCTGCCATCTTGAAATTTTCCTCATTGAGTTTTCATATCTATTTTGCATCACGTATGAGACTTAGCAACTTCCCAAACTGAATTTGTTAACAATAGAAAGAGGTTGACAGGAATCTTTCACTTAAGAACCAGTGTAATAATTGCAGGAAGAACCCTAAATAGATGCAATTTAAGTATTCTAAAAACTATGTTAAAGTTACAAGCTTAGACAGTGCTGGGGAATGTCTAGCCTACAGGCCTTATACAGCCCACAGAGTCATTTGGCGTGGGCCTGCCAAGGCAATCGCAGGCAGGGCACAAAATTCAGTGAATCTATAGTAGGCTAATTTTATGCTGATTTTGTGTGACCAAGGAAAGTTTTTATAATAATCCAAATGCGCCTTAGCAGAAAAAATGATACCTTACCCTTAATGGAATATGACAATTTTTGTGTTTTCTGTGTTACTAGAGACATAAAATATTAAAATGTTTTAAAATGATCTAATAATCACTATAATTTACATATTAGATTAACTGTTTTTTCTTATTTAAAGTAATATAAAAATACCCTAAAACAAGATAGAAAACAAAGCATTTAAATGAACTACTATATTGCTCAAATGAAACTTGAGGTCAACACATACACATTCATTCAATATTTCCACAGTAAAATTGTACTGATAGTACCCTAACAGCATGAATCAAGTCAAAGGCTTAGTTATGAGCTCTACAGAGTTCTAATTTAAAATTATTTTTACTATGGGATTGACATCATTTTAGGCACTGGGTAATAATAGTTTATTAGTTAGCTTTTTATTACTACAACAAGATACCAGAGGGAAGTTACTTAGAAAAGACAGAGGTTGATTTTGGCTCCTAGTTTAGGAGTTTACAGTGCAAGATTAGGTGCACCCATTAGTCTGGCATCTGGTGCTGGCATTCGAATTGGCAAAGGGGGAAGTGTGCATGGGAAGGATCAATGGCCAGCCAGGAAGCAGAGAGAGGCTTGACCTAACTCAAGTATTTTTAACCAAACCGCACATGAGAAAATATTTTCCATGGCTAAGGTGCCACCAGTATGCCTGACTCCTAAATACCATCAATGAATTATGTTTCTACTTTCTTAGCACCATGAATTTAGAACTTTGTGGCTTAAAGCCATACACAAATTCAGAAGCCAAGTTCAGTAGAAATGACAACAAGCCAAAGAAAAGCTTTTCACCCTGTAGAACTCACATAGTAGAGGAGTAACACAGATATTAAACAAATACAAATCTACCAAAGTAATGATTTGTACTTTAAACACTTAAAGTGGTTCAGGATGATCTGAAATAGAGGAGTATTTTTTTAATATCCTGTATATATATATACATATATATGTATATATATACACATATACACATATATACATATACATACATATATACATGTATATATATATAGTGTATGTATATATATGTAAATTGATAGCTTATTTCTCAAAGGAGGGACAGGGATGCTTTTAGACCAGTGGAAATCCTTTTCTGTTTAAATAAACCAAGACTCCCAAAAAAACTCTGAGGTGAGAGAAAGGAGTCCAGTTTGGATAAAGTGAAGTGAGGGAGGTAAATAGTTGCCAAACTGACTTGAGAAATTTAATTGGTTAACCTATATATTAGAGCACTATCTTATATGCCAAAGCAGTATTTTCAATTCTAAAATTTAAATTTCTATATAATATAGGTAAGGTAAGCATGACTTTTCTCCAGAGTGTAACAAATGACATATTTTCATTCACTCCTTCTAAAACTTTTTAGTGCTATTGACTATTATGCCCAAAAAAATACATGAATGCTCCTTTCTTAATGGATTATTTTGTCATCAAGTTCAATTTCATTAGAAAAAGAGGAGGTAAAGAAGAAAAAGAAGAACATGAAAGTATTTTATAATTAATCAAATATATCTATATTGACATATCATTCATTCAAAAAAGAATTGATAAAAACTCACAGTACATTAATTATTTCCTTTCATAAATCTTAAGACTCTTTATTCACTCATGCTATGAATATCAAATATGTATTAATGTGCCAATGAAATGATCTGCTGATTCTAGTAATATATTGCATCTTAGTGTCTGTATCATTGGATTATATCTCATTAATGAAAGCTTTGAACCATATAATACTTCAAATAATTTGATGATCCTAACTGAAAAATTTGCACAGTACTTACCATATAGATTGTACATTGATGTCTGCATTTTAATCACTTTTAGTTTAAGTTCTATCCAATTTTACCTTAAATATATATAATACAAACGGAAATTCAAAACATGTTATATTCCACGTAGATAAACCAGGAATATTTTTACACAGAAATAATGTGAAAGAATAATCCAGCTTGAAACACAGTCAGCTACCATTCACGCTTGTGATCACTTATTGGTTGAGAAACCATCAGGAAGTAGCAAAAGTGATAATCTGAAAACACAATGATATGTCAGGTTACCATGCTATACTGCAATCTTATTCTAAACCATCTTTCACGAGGCACTACACTATTCACTAAATAATTTGACATTTATATATTGTGCTTCATTAAAACAATTCCACATGTTGAAATCTTTATCCATCCATCATTGTCAGGGGCACTTAATGAAATTAATTTATGACAGCTTCAACATATTTTCTTAAGCTAAACATCATTCTAAAGAATTTTCATTTGATGTTTACAAGTAAAATAAACCTGATTCTATTGATAATCAGAAAGCACTCTATATGTAATACACTAGATAATATGATCCTAACATCCAATAGGAGTGCCTAGCAAGTATTTCATAGGGAAGCTTCCGTAACTGAAGCCGCTATTCTTCCTCAGTCTCTGGATCATTTATTACTGAGATAGTAGAGTTGGAAAATAATTTGTCTCAGTCTTACTTGAGGGCTAATTAAAAACGCAGAGTACTAGGCAGGTCCCGCTCCAACCACACTGAATCAGAAGTTTCTGGATCTGGGCCTAAAATGTGTGTTTTATTCAGATCTCGATGTGCCTTATATGCACACTAAATTTGAGTAGCAGTCCTTCAGGCAGAAATTTCTCAGAGAAACCATTTCACAAGGGGAGATTGTGCTGCCTTTCAAGAGATTATTTTGTGGGGACCTTGCTATTAATTCAATTGGATGAACCCTAGGGACATATTTGAAGTTATTTAAATCCTGCAAAGCAAGGAGTTTGATGTATGCTCAGATCAGCACATGGATTTAATTTATTTTGGATGCTATCAGGAGAAAAGGGGACAGAACTAATGGGAAAACTTTTAGTATTTTCTTTAAAACTGGCTGAGTTGAAATAATGTTCTTTTCTTCAGAATAAGATAAGAGCTAGAGAAACTGTTTTGTTTTGCTTAAAAACTTAGTTTAATAAACTAATATTTCCATAAAATAGTACATTGGCTTGTGGGTTGCAACAAAGAACACACACAAATTTGACTGAAGCAAGGAGTGAGTGGGTGGTGAACTATGAAATATGGAATGAGATCAACATTTGATCTGGAAAGTTGTTCGAGCCTCAGGGAGTTTCAGTTCAGCCTAGGCTGAACCCTTCTTAGTGTGTGTGTGTGTGTGTGTGCTTTTTTGTACTTGTGTGTCTTGTTTCTCACCAGCTCAAGGATGGTTTAATCTTGTAAATGTGTGTTTGCCCATGAGCTATGAAGAGATCCACTGGACTCCCAATCATGCCATCTCCTATCTTCCAACTGTGAAAAATTCAGTTTTGTTTTTAAAGACTAATAAGTGATCCTGTAACATTTAACAAAAGTAAAACATGGTTTGCAACTTGTATACTATGTGAACTATTGAAACTGCTACGATTTGTTCTTCAATCTCACCAAACTAAAAAATGAAATTAGAATTTTTCTATCTATAAACTAATTTTATTATCATCGATTGATTTAACAAATATTCATTCATCCTAGTGATTAAGGAGTTATTAGTAATTTGTTACTGTACTTCCTAAATATTATTCTATTTAAAGCAGCTATCTGAATTTTGTACAGACCCAGTGAAAAGAAGATAGGATACAGAGAACAAATGAACACGCATAACAACAATTTCCTTCTGGGACATCTGTTACGATTAGTTCTGAGATTCTGAAGTAGGCCAGCACCACGGCTCACTAGGCTAATCCTCCACCTGCAGTGCCAGCACCCTTGGTTCTAGTCCCGGTCAGGACGTCGGATTCTGTCCCGGTTACTCCTCTTCCAGTCCAGCACTCTGCTGTGGCCCGAGAGTGCAGTGCAGGACGGCCCAGGTCCCTGGGCCCTGCACCTGCATGAGAGACCAGGAGGAAGCACCTGGCTTCTGGCCTTGGATCACGCAGCGCGCTGGCCACAAAGCGCTGGCCATAGCGGCCATTGGGGGATGAACCAATGGAAAAAGGAAGAACTTTCTCTCTCTCTCTCTCTAACTCTGCCTGTCAAAAAATAAAAAATAAATTTAAAAAATTAAAAAATTAGAGATTCTGGAGTGGCATTTTCTAAAACAGAAGGAGTGAATGAGAAGACAAAAAGTAAACAGGAGAAGGCATCATCATTTCAGAAAGGAAAAGTCGCCCATAAGCCCTACAGTAATCAGCCTTTCATGCCTATCTACAGTAGATGTGGTGGCAAGGGGAGAGGAATGACTCAGTGATGTTCTTAGTAGATGCTCCTTGAATGTCATGTTTCCCATGTCAACATCACAGGAAACAAAGGTCTAAAAGCTTCAGTGGTTCATGCATGCTAATGCCACAAAATTCGTAGACAACTGATACAGACCAAAGTTGGAGCATCAGTCTCTATTTTGTTTAGTTTTGTTTGGAGATTGGGGGAAAGTAGAGATGCTACATAAGTGCCTCTCCAGGGGTGGGGGAGGCATCTCCCTGAAATTACAGGGAAAGCCACAGTTTCTGCTCATGAGGAAACAGACCAGGGATGGGCACACCCACCCCAAAGGAGTGTGGCAGCTGGAGCAGCAGGGCACTAATAGACATGAATTGGTACCTGGAGTATTTTCAGGAATTTATACATTTGCATGAGTATCTAAATAGGCCTGTCTATGAAGATTTACAACACAGCTCCAATCCCTATCTTAAACCACCAGACTGAATTCCTTTTCCCAAATTTTTAAGTTGATGTATAACCTTGCCTACATGCCAGCTGGCTTGTAGACTTGCTGGTACCTTCTAAATAAAAGTGGGAGCCCATAGCTATCCAGAGCCACACTCTTAGAATGGACGCTCCTTGTCCTGTCTCCTCATTTGAAAAACTCCAGAGGGGAAGATATGTAGATTATCAAATAAGGTTGGGTAGGTGCAGATAGGGAGAAAACACTCCACTTACCATCCAGCCGTCCCAGTAATGTGCCTGGAAAAGCAGCAGAGGATCTCCCAAGTGCTTATGTGGGAGACCCAAAAGAAGCTCCTGTCTCCCGGCTTCAATCTGGCCCAACCCTGACCATGTAGGGAATGAACCAGTGGATGGAAGATTTCTCTCTATCTCTCTCTCTCTCTCTCTCTCTCTCTGTGTGTGTGTGTGTGTGTGCGTGTGGGTGTGTATCTTTCTGTCTCTCTCTCTGTGTAACTCTGCCTTTCAAATAAATAAAATAAATCTTTAAACAAAATTCATATTATATTTCTAGCCAATTTAGTACTAGGGAAGCTCAAAGTGAAATTAATTTTATTTGATAAAAATCTAATATTTATTCACACTCGAAATACTGGTTAAAATTATATACCTTGTCTACATCACCAAACTACCAGAACCATCAAAAGATAATATAAAAGATGAAAAAGCATGGTCCTTAATCTTAAGTAATTCATAAAAATAATAAATCTGTTATACTCTATTCATTATTGGAGCACAGAAAGGGAAAGATTGCCGATACTATAATTATAATGAGTAACATGGTTCAACTAACAGTGTTTTCGAGAACATGACAAATGTGTAAACTGAGGCTCAACTTCGTGTTAAGGATAAATAATTTGAGTTCAAGGTATTTTATATTTGATGTCTAGAGCATGCCCTTCCCAATGGTAGAAAAATTGAAATTTTCAGCCCCTTTTAGACCATCTTATCTAATCTGTTCTCCAAATAATTTCTTCCAGGTTTTACATCGTTATCATTACAGCCCTTATCATTACTGTTGTACCTGCATGACAAGCCCCAATACCAATAATACACATTCATTAGCACCACAGCTTCCCTACCTATACTGTTACTGCCTCTATAGTCATCATTCTTTCCGAAGCTATACGATTATTCCATAATCAAACCAACCACCTGGCTACAAACAACTCCATATGTCTATATTCAAAATCATCTAGAAGCACTAATTTCTACCATGGCTTTTGTCACAGTCTCCAATAAACATTGAAGTTCCATCTGAAAATATCCCTGCATTTTTGCTATTATCCTGATTTAGCTTGCCTAAGTTGTTTCTCTAACTTTGGACACTTAGAAGATTTTTTTTCCTAAGAGAATAATCACTAGCTGATTGTCGATACCTGGTGATTGATGTAGCTGAGATAATGTTTTACATTTTATTAGCTAACAAAATTCAGATATAATAAAAAAGAATTCATGTAACTTCTACCTCTGGTGAATATGGAATATAATCATATTGGAGTACTCTCTGCAGAAAAACAACCACAAAACTGTAGTAAAATACAGAAGTGACTACCTAAAAGTACTGGAAAATAAAGAAACCCCTGCTGGGGTTATATAGGAATGACTACCTGAAAGACAGTATGTAGGAAGCTGTGTGCCCCTGCCCTTACAAAATTTTAGCCTGTAGCTAACAGTGTGTGAAACAAGAAAAAATGTGCTGAAGGCACAGATGAAATATTCACAATTTTCCTTTCTTGGATACAGAAAAGATGAAAACCAGGAATATAAAAACAAGTGGAGGACTACAGCAAAGGAAAGAGCTAGAGGGGATAGAACAAAAAGTACCACTGAGGAAAGCAACCATACTGAATCTCCTCAACCTACTATTCAAAATTTCTTAGATCTAATTATAAAGAATGTATCCACATTCACAGATTTTAAAGAATTTTTTTAAAGTTTAAAGATTTTAAAGAATTAAAGATTTTAAAGAATCTGTTGTTAAGTATCCCAATGCAGAATAGTAAAGCACATTTAATAAATGCTAACCCCAACAGAAAATGCACTTAAATTGAAGAAAACTAAAACAATCAATTTTAATTCAGCTTGAACTATCAGGAACAATACAGGAAACCTTCTACAGAGAGTAGTAAAATTATAAAAGAAAAGTAAAAAGAATGTTGATGACAGTTAATATCTCAATATATGCAAAAATATTCCTTTCTTTTGAATTTATCCCTATTAATAATTCTGTTAAGTCATTATAGCTCTTTCTTAATTTTTACCATGACTTATTTTCAATTTACTTTATACTTGTAAGATTACCTCTACACTAAATAAGGAGTTCAACAAATAGTAAGAAGAAAAAAACACTGCTCTTCAACAGTAGAGACAAGGTTATAAACAATCATCACATTTCAAAATGTCAGTTTCACTTCCATACATTACATTTTTGGTACTCTTTTAGTTAGCCGTGATGAGGGAAAACAAATTGTATTTGACTTTTTGGGACTGGCTTATTTCACTAAGTATAATGGTTTCCAGTTGCATCTATTTTGTTACAAAAGACAGGATTCTTTTATGGTTGAGTAGCATTCCATTATATATATATATATATATATATATATGCCACAAATTTCTTTATCCAGCCATCATTTAATAGACATCTGGAATAAGTCTATAAATGAACTATTATGAATTTATTTGCAATAAATATGGAGTAAAGATAACTTTCATCTGCTGATTTCACTTATTTGGGGTAAATTCACAGGAGCAGGACTGTTGGGTCCTATGGTATATCTATTTTCTGCTTTCTGAGGTATCTCCATAATGTCTTCCACAGTAGCTGCAACAGTTTACATTACCACCACTGGTAGATTAGGGTACTTTTTTATTTTTATTTATTTGACAGAGTTAGACAGTGAGAGAGAGAGAGACAGAGAGAAAGGTATTCCTTCCATTGGTTTACCCCCAAATGGCAGCTATGGCCGGAGTTACACCAATCTGAAATCAGGAGCCAGGTGCTTCCTCCTGATTTCTCATGTGGGTGCAGGGCCCAAGCACTTGGGCCATCCTCCACTGTATTCCTTTTTTCCCACATCCTCACCAGCATCTATTGTTTATTCATTCTATGTGAGAGTCATTCTATCTGGGGTGAGTTGAAACTTCATGTTCATTTTGATTTGCATTTCCCCAAAAACTAGTGATCCTGAATGTTATTTATGTGTCTGTTGGCCATTTGAATTTTCTTTTTTTTTTTTTTTTTGAAAACTGTCTTCCCAATTCCTTTGCCAATTTCAAACTGGATTGTTTTCTTTGTTGTTCTTGGAAAGATTCCAGAAGCACAGGCAACCGAAGCCAAAATAGACAAATGAGACTACCAATGACCTGAGAAGCTTCTGCACTGCAAAGGAAATGTTAAGCAAAGTGAAGAGGCAACTGACAGAATGGGAAAAAAAATATTTGCAAACTATCCAAGTGATAAAGGATTAATATCCATAGTCTAGAAAAAGCTAAAGACACTCAAGAAAAAAACACTTTGTTTTTTTTTAAAAAAAGTCATTTTAATCATTTTTGTAAGAATTTGACTTCTATATACAGTGTCTATATTAGAAAGATGTTTAATCAAAATTCACAGAAAATCTCATACTTCATAAGAGTACTTCAAAATTTCACAGAAATGACAAATACCACAAGCTCTGTCTTATCCATGGGAACTAAAATTCAAAAACAAACATAAAATGAAGAAGAAATGTCTGTATCAGTATTGCTCAACTAGAGTTTTGTAAAAATTAGTTTTATACGTTGTTGGAACCAATGGTTAAGAATGTTATACTGCAGGGGCTGGCACTCTCCTGTAGCATATGAGTCCTGGCTGCTCCACTTCTGATCTAGCTCTCTGCTATGGTCTGGGAAAGCAGAACAGCATGGCCCAAGTCCTTGGATCCCTTCATTCACATGGGAGACCTGGAAGAAGGTCCTGGCTCCTGGCTTCAGATCAGCACAGCTCTGGCCATTGGGGCCAACTGGGGAGTGAGCCAGCAGACGGAAGACCCCTCTCTCACTTTCTCTGCCTCTCCTTCTCTCTGTATAACTCTACCTTTCAAAAAATCAATAAATCTTTAAAAAAAAAAAAAGAATGTTATAGTACATAGTTTGAATGATCTGTGATTATTTTAAAATTTACTGTATATGTGTGAAATGGGCATTTTTCCATTCAATTGTTGTTTATATTGTTGTGTATATTCCCACTAAACTAGGACCTTTTCGCTTTTTACTTGTTAAATTTATGTGGTGAAGTATGAAGCTTTATTAGTGTAATGTAAATTTAAAATATGTTGTGTCAAAAACTGAAAAAAAATTAGAAAAGGGCAAGGGAGTCTCCATAAGGCTACTAAAATACAAAATAAAACAAGCTGAGTAATAAATTCATTAAGTTTCATGGAAATGGAATTTAAGTACATTAGTGTATATAAAGGGGCTTCAAACACTCATGAAAAACTCTTCATGGATTTCAAAAATGTTTGTTCCAAATTAAAGGTATCTTTGAATTCCCTTTTCCACAAACTTTTTGAAATACCATTGTATTTGAAGCTAAATTTTTAAAATAGATCAGAGATTTCTGAACCATGCTCATCAGAATCCTCTGTGCTGACATCAAGGAAGTTGAAGGAAAGAAGACAAGGCTGGAGAAGTGTCAGTGACTTTGTTTGCACTTCACAAAATATAGACCAATAGATGATGGTGATGATGATAACACTTATCAATTTCTTATGAAATCATTCCGGTTAAATTGAGGTCTTCAGACTATTGCTTCACTCTGTTTTCTTTAAAGAATGAGTTGTGTTCTGTGTATTTCCTTGTGAAAACCTACAAGTTTTCGTATTTGTGAAAAAATCAAACCATCTTACAATCAATACAAAATGCCCAATATTTATTTATTTATTTATTTAATCTGAAAGGTAGACTTACAGAGAGATGGAGAGAGAAAGGTCTTCCACCTAGTGGTTCACTTTCCAAATGGCTGCAATAGCTGGAGCTGAGCCGATCCAAAGCCAGAAGTCCAGAGCTCCTTCTGGGTCTCCCACACAGGTGCAGGAGCCCAAGCATTTCTGCCATCTTCTACTACTTTCACAGGCCATCAGCAGGGAGTTGGATTGGAAAAGGAGCAACCAGTACATGAGCTGGTGCCCATATGGGATGCTTAGCCTTCTGTGCCACAGTGTCAGGTCCCACTCAATTCCTTTTTACCATTTTATTTTCAGAAACTCTAGTATCCTGTCAGCTTGTAATGTTTCCTTACTATCCTGACTGTCTCCAGAAGCCACTCACCAACGGAAGCCATTCACTCTGCTGCTCTCACCTGTGGCTGCCCTCTACCTTCTTCCTGAGATTATTTTTCACATTTCTGTTTTAACACAGTCACTTCCTCCACCGTGACTTTCTCTACGCTCATTTCTCCATTTGGTATTTCTGGCTTCTTTGCTCTTAGTGTCAGCATCGCATCAATCTACCTCCTGTACGATGAAGTGACTCATGGCACAGAATCAGGAACAAAGCCATGTAAAACGGTGATCAGGTGATATCAACATGTGTTACTGTCGCCAATTCAGGAACCGCCCGTTGTCCCTACCATGTAGCACTTTTTTGATTGTGCTGTCTTTTTTATTCACAGAGTCTTGTTTTGAAGCGAGGAGAGCAAAGTAAATAGAAATTAAGTACATGAAAGAAATAGATATTTAAAAATAGTAGAAAAAAGTAGAGATGGTTTTCAAGGTTCTTGAGCAGTGAGGGAAAACCTTTCACCCTTGGAATTGCATAGACAGATAGAAAGTGGACTTCCAAAGCCAAACTATGGTGATAAGGGACAGGAAATGGGGCAGACAGTGCTGTGGAAATTTAAACCTGGTCACAGATTTTTAAGTGACCTTTACTGTGAAAAATCATTAGAAAAAGCTATTCAGCTCTGCTAGATAATATATCCTTCAGGTCTGGAGAACTGTGACTCTCTCAGCACATTGCATCAAACCTTTCTAAGACTTACAGAAACAAAATAAAACCTGTATTGAGACTCTCCTCCTACCCCCACCTCTGCCAGGCAAGGCAGGCTGAAGACTACTGGTAAGTGTTTCTCAAGTACAGTAACACGCACTGGCATCATACTTGCAACCCTTCATTGATTGAGGACGTACACGCTGAAAGAGAAAGTAATTTCAAATTAACACAGCTTATATTCTTAGATTTGTGCATGACTGACTCTCAGAATGCAGTCAGTTATAAATCATCAGTTCAGAGAAGGTTAGCCAAACCAAAGTTTTCAGGCCCGTAATCCTTTTTTCATTTCTATTTTCTCATACTATTGTCAGGCCCTAGGCCTGTGTATGAAGATTGACAAAAAGGAATGGTGATTACTTAGTGTTCATAAAAATCCTTTTCTGATACTTGAGTGAAATGGGTGATTTGACAACAGCATTTTTTAAACCAAATAGTTCAGATTTTCTTAAAAATCCCATTGTCTACATGCTTTATCTTAAAATGTATTTTTCTTTTAAAAATATGTATGTAGGGGCCAGCATTGTGGTTTAGAAGATGAAGCCTCTGCCTGCAGTGTCAGCATCTCATATTGGCGCAAATTCGAGTCCTGGGTACTCCGCTTCCCACCCAGTTCCCTGGTAATGTGCCTGGAAAACCAGTGGAAGGTGGCCCAAGAACTTGTGGGAGATATGGAGGAAGCTACAGGATCCTGGCTTCAGGGTGACCCAGCCTTGGTACTGCTGCCATTCAGTTAATGAACAAATGGATACAGGATTCTCTCTCTCTCTCTCTCGTTTCTCTCTCTCTCTTTCTCTCCCCCATCTCTGCCTTTCGAATAAATAAATCATATATATATATGATTTATATATACACACACATATATTAATTTGTATGTATGTATATATATGTATACATATATACATACATATATATGTATATATACATATATATTCATTTGTTTTAAAGGCAGAGTGACAGAAAGAGGGAGAAGAGAGAGGCAGATCTTCCGTCCTATGGTTCACTCTACAAAGGCCTAAACAGCTGGGGCAAGGCCAACCTGAAGCAAGGAGCCAAGACCAACATCCAGGTCATCCACGTAAGCAGTGCTATCCCAAGCACTTGAACCACCGTCTGCTGTTCTCTGGGCACATTAGCCAGAGCCTGGGTCAGAAGCACAGGGTATCTGAGGCCCAAGTCATCGCCAAAACCCGGGATGTGGACATCCAAGCAAAGGTCTAACCTGCTGCGCCACAATCCCCTCCTCTGTATTTTCTATAACTATCATCGGGCTTTACTCACCAGCTGCTTCACTCCTAGTCAGTGTGCAGCAGAAAGAATCATAAAGAGAGATCAAAGCAGATTTTCTAAAAAGCCATACATGTATTTATGTTCCCAAAACAACAGCCCCCTCACCATTTGTGCTTTAATTCAGTATCCAAGAACATGAAATCCTAACACAAAAGTCAACCTCAGAGGGAGGGATCATTTTTAATATTTACATATATGCTTTCTTCATGTTAAAAGATAAAATAAATATCTCTAGTATTTTATTTATGATACCTTATTCTTCATACTGCTAAACACCAGTAAAACTTATTTCACAAACCTATTTTAATAATTCCTCTGACTATGATAAAGGAACAAATTTCTTGCATTTCATATATACAGTTTTATTTTTTTTACTTTTATTTAATTAATATAAATTTCCAAAGTACAGCTTATGGATTGCAATGGCTTCCCCCCCATAACTTTCCTCCCACCCTCAACCCTCCCCTCTCCCGTTCCCTCGCCCCTTCCATTCACATCAAGATTCATTTTCAATTATCTTTATATACAGAAGATTGATTTAATATATATTAAGTAAAGATTTCATCAGTTTGCACCCACACAGAAACACAAAGTGTAAAATACTGTTTGAGTACTAGTTATAGCATTAAATCATAATGTACAGCACATTAAGGACAGAGATCCTACATGAGGAGTAAGTGCACAGTGACTCCTGTTGTTGGCTTAACAAATTGATACTCTTGTTTTTGGCGTCAGTAATCACCCTAGGCTCTTGTCATGAGCTGCCAAGGCTATGGAAGCCTTTTGAGTTTGCCAACTCTGATCTTATTTAGACAAGATGATAGTCAGAGTGGAAGTTCTCTTCTCCCTTCAGAGAAAGGTACCTCCTTCTTTGATGGCCCTGTTCTTTCCACTGGGATCTCACTCGCGGAGATCTTTCATTTAGGTGTTTTTTTTTTTTTTTTTGTTTTTGTTTTTTTGTTTTTTTTTTTTTTTCCAGAGTGTCTTGGCTTTCTATGCCTGAAATACCCTCATGGGCTTTTCAGCCGGATCCGAGTGCCTTAAGGGTTGACTCTGAGGCCAGAGTGCTGCTTGGGACATCTGCCATTATATGAGTCTGCTGTGTATCCTGCTTACCATGTTGGATCGTTCTCTCCCCTTTTTATTCTATCATTTAGTATTAGCAGACACTAGTCTTGTTTATGTGATCCCTTTGACTCTTAGTCCTATCATTATGATCAATTGTGAACAGAAATTGATCACTTGGACTAGTGAGATGGCATTGGTACATGCCACCTTGATGGGATTGAATTGGAATCCCCTGGTATGTTTCTAACTCTATCATTTGGGGATTTCATATATATAGTTTAAAAAGCATAATAATATTTGCCACCCTATTCTCCTTCCCTGTAACCATTCCTCCTTCTTTTCTTATTTTTCTTTATTTTTCACCATGACAAAACTATTTTTAAACCATTATGTTGACTGTGTATAAAGTTTGCAAATTTAAGAAAATAAGTGCTGCAGATGTTGAATCAACAATACAATCCCATATGTAATCTATGATTTGGTGCTTTTTATCATCATATATCATGATAAAAGATAGATTTAGTTGGAAATTTTCTGTTGACAGTTGCAGGTCATCACTGGATAAGAAATATGAAAAAAAGTGTTTTCTCAGGACAGTTCTTGTATTCCCCTTCCACCCCATCAATTCCACCAAGTCTGAGTGTCTTGACTTTTAAGGCACTCTGCCACCTCCATCTGCTTACTCACATATTGGGAGTAAAAGCTGTTTGAGGATGAGATTACTTACTTAGGAATCATTGTATACTTGCTGATTATTTTATGCGTGTCGTGTTCACTTGTGTGTGTGTGTGCTGTGCACACATTTATTCAGATGCTTAAAAGATGTAAAGTGGAATATATTTCTAAAAGGCAGTATCATTTACATTAATTAGTTTGACATATGGTCTGTGAGTCCAGCCAAATCCAAGGTTTTGCTGAACAGCACGTATTCCTCCCTAATGTGAATGAAGGAAATGAGAAAATCTGTCTTTGACTATCGTACAGACTTTAAAAAAATCATTGTATCTTAGTAAGAATTGTACTTTATATGTTTTGCTTTGATAGATTTTAAATTTATAATCATGTTAATTTCATATAAGTCTTTTATTTAAAAAAAAAACAGTCAAAATTATGAAACAGTTATCCAATCATTCACATGAACATACACTTCAGAAATGATGCCCTGTGCAATTCTTCAGGTACCTTTGAACTGCACACACTCGTATATACACACACAAATGAACCTTCCAAACTCTTTACAAAATTAAAATGAAGTTTTAAAATTATATTCCAAATCTTAATGGAGGGAAAAGACCTTAAAACTAGGAGATGCAAAGTGAAAGGCTCTGACGATAACAGTGCTGCTGTGACATTTAGTTCCCATGGCAGTGTAACGCTCTTTAGCCACAGCAATGCTACCAACAGGCACAACTTCCTTGTGAACACTTAAATTCTACTGTGCTCCTACAATATACGTGAGAATTCACCAAGATATTGAAAATAATCATAATGAACTATGGTTAGTCACATAAAATTTTATATTTAATAGGTAAGTTATTAAATATTTTATATAAAGGTGAACCAGCTATAACATACTTTCAGATACACAAAATGAAAGGATTAGGCAAAATACAAATGTTTTTATAAAGATGCATTAATTTATTCATAAGACAGAGTGACAGAGAATGGGAGAGAGATTATCTTTCATCCACTAGTTCACTCCACAAATGCTTGCAATTGTAGGGGCTGTGCTAAGCTGAAGGCAGGAGCCAGAAACTCCATCTGAGTCTCCCACATAGATTGCAGGAACCCAAGAACTTAGGCCATCATCTACTGCCACTGCCTTTCCCAGTATATCAGCAGGAAATTGGATTGGAAGCACAGAGTAGCCAAGACATGAACAGGCACTCTGACATGGGATGCTGGCATCCCAAGCAGTGGCTTAACGGGCTGTACCACAATGCCCACCAGTAGGTAAATTGGTTTTTTTTTTTTTTAATTTATTTGACAGGTAGAGTTATAGACAGTGAGAGAGAGACGGAGAGAAAGGTCTTCCTTCTGTTGGTTCACTTCCCAAATGGCCACTACCGCCAGCGCTGCACTAATGGGAAGCCAGAAGCCAGGTGCTTCTTCCTGGTCTCCTGTGTGGGTGCAGGGGCCCAAGCACCTGGGCCATCCTCCACTGCCCTCCTGGGCCACAGCAGAGAGCTGGACTGGAAGAGGAGCAACCAGGACTAGAACCCGGCGCCCATATAGGATGCTGGCACCACAGGTAGAGTATTAGCCAAGTGAGCCACGGCACCGGCCCCACCAGTAGGCAAATTGTAATTTAAGGTCCACTTGAATGATGTTATATGTCAGGCGTTAAGAGGTAATATTAGATGTTTGATTATTTGGGATGTTGGAATGAAGGGTCTATGACCATTCAATCAAAAATAACAAAGTTAAACTTATCTCAAAATATATTTCCAGTAGTTTTCAGATGATCTGATATGATAGAATCCTTTACTTCTCAAATGTGATGTAGCACATCAGGTGCACACTATTGGTAATTTACTCTAGCTTCCTGGTCTTCTATTGTACTTATTTCCAAATTACTAAGTTTAAATCTTCAATTTTACTTTTTTTTACATTTCACAGATATTTCATACTTTTATGATAAATATGTAATGATTATACATATTTATGATGTACAATGTGATATTTGAAGACATGTATACACTATGTCTTGGAGCTGGTGCTGTGGAGCAATGGGTTAAAGCACCGACCTTCAACGCTGGCATCCCATATGAGCATCGGTTCTAGTCCTGGCTGCTCTAGTTCTGACCTAGTTCCCTCCTAATGTGCCTGGGAAAGCAGTGGAAAATGACCCAAGTCTTTGGGACCCTACACCTGTGTGGGAGATCTGGAAGAAGCTCCTGGTTCCTGGCTTCAGATCCACTAAGCTCCGGTCATTTTGGCTATTTGGGGAATGAACCAGCAGATGGAAGACCTTTTTCTGTCTCTACCTCTCTCTGTAGTTCTGCCTTTCAAATAAATAAAATAAATTTTTTTAAAAAAAAGTGACTTGTATACACTCTGTCTTGATAAAATTATAGTAATTACACTCTCCACCTTAATTGTTATTATCATTATTATTAGCAAGTAAAGTGAAAATAAGGATGATTATAAAAGTAATTTTAAATTTATCATTTCTAAAAGATAGGAGCACAAAAGAAGCAACACTCTTCATTGGGAGAAAAACTTCCCAGTCCAAGAAAATAAACACCTACATACAGATTAGTAGTTTCCAGTGTTTAAAAGTTCTGTGTTGCAGACCCATAGAATGGCAGATGTCCTAAACAACACTCTGGCCTCAGAATCAGCCCTTAAGGCATGCGGATCCAGCTGAAAAGCCCATGAGAGTATTTCAGGCATGGAAAGCCAAGACACTCAGGGGAAAAAAAAAAAAAAAAAAAAAAAAAACACCTAAATGAAAGATCTCTGTGAGTGAGATCCCAGTGGAAAGAAAAGAACGGGTCATCAAAGAAGGAGGTACCTTTCTCTGAAGGGAGGAGAGAACTTCCACTTTGACCATGGCTTGTCTAAAAATTATGAGTCAGTGAACTCAGGGGGCTTCTATAGCCTTGGCAGCTCATGACAAGAGCCTAGGGTGATTACTGAGGCCATAAATAAGAGTGTCAATTGGTTAAGTCAACAACAGGAGTCACTGCGCACTTACTCCTCATGTAGGATCTTTGTCCTTAGTGTGCTGTACATTGAGATTTAATGCTATAACTAGTACTCAAACAGTATTTTTCACTTTATGTTTCTGTGTGGGAGCAAACTGTTGAAATCTTTACTTAATGTATGCTAAACTGATCTTCTGTATATAAAGAGAAACGAAAATGAATCTTGATGTGAATGGAAGGGGAGAGCAAGTGGGAAAGGGGAGGGTTGCCGGTGGGAGGGACGTTATGGGGGGGAAGCCATTGTAATCCATAAGCTGTACTTTGGAAATTTATATTCATTAAATAAAAATTTGATAGAAAAAAAAAGTTCTGTGTTGGTAGTGGGGGTTAGTTGAAGACATTTTGCTAGATCACCCTTAAAATGAAAAATAAAAATGTGATGACTGTGAATGTAAGTAACGGATGCCTGTTAGAGTCTCAGTTTCTATTTTAACATATGTCATACTACATCTGAACCTAACTTAATATTTCCCTCACCAGCAAAATATATAGAAGCAGAAGCTCTTAAGAATGCCACACATATCTCTTCTGTTTACTTCACATTGCTTTGCTTCCTTTTTTTTTCTCTTTCCTTATTGATTCTCTCAACTTAGCAGCAGTCTTATAATTCTTGACTGTTTCAGTAGCTCCATGACTCATCAAATAAAATACTCTGTAAAACTGCTTGTACAGTCAGTCTACACCTTACCTAGATGTTTCACATGTTAGGGCTGACAAATGGAGACCATTGCAGAGTTAAATTTAGGAGTCAAACCAAGCTAAAATTCTACTGATATAACTTCATTTTGTGAACTGAGCTTAGGTGAACTAAGGCGATTAATTCCACATTTCTGAGTGTATGCCTTACTTTCAAAATGAGAGGATTAGGTAAAATGTTAGTTAAGGTCATTTTGAGTAAATAGCTTGAATCAATCTTTTCACTTAAATGCTAGAATGAGAAAACTGTACATTCCAAAATAAATTTGAAATTAATAATTTTCTAAGATGTTGTAGTCTAATCTTCATTACTTCAAGTTCTATTTATAAATATTTTAACAGCTGATATTTTGGAAGACAATATAATCAGAAATGATCCATGCAGGAGAATTAGATTGATACAAGTATTTTGTCTTTACCTTTATCAAGTTTCAAAACTCTTACTGTACAACTAATACTGAAACTTTGAGGCATATTTTTATTCATTCTAAATACATCCAGTAAAGAAGATAAAAGGGATTCTTCATAAGAACATTACTGATTTTCACTTCCATAAATATTCTCCTAAGTACTGAACAAGGTAGAAAGTTGTGGGGCCAGTGTAGCACCATAACTGGTTAAAGCCACAGCCTGCAGCACCGGCATCACACATGGGTGCCAGTTCGAGTCCCAGTTGCTCCAGTTCCAATCCAGCTCTCTGCTAATGGCCTGGGAAAGCAGTAGGGGATGGCCTAAGCACTTGACCCCCTGCACCCATGTAGGAGACCTGGAAGATACTTGTGCCTCCTGGTTTTGGCCTGGCTCAGCCCCAGCATTTGCAGCCATTTGGGGAGTGAATCAGATGATGGAAGATAAGCTCCTGTGTGTCCCTCCCTCTCTCTGTAACTCTGCTTTTCAAATAAATAAAATAAAATATAAAAAAAAAAGTTGCACCGGCTCCAACTATGTAACAAAACTACAAAACATAAATGGTTATATTTTAAAAGTGCAAAGCAGAACTAGGGGGGTGAAATTTGAATGACTTATGACAGTTAATTATAGCTATTTGTAATCATTTCTTAAAACCCTACATCTGGGGGGCGGAGCCAAGATGGCGGAATAGTGAGGGCGCGCACCGATAGTCCAGGAAAATTTAGTTTAATAAAAGGGGAGTTACGGTAGCCGCAGAAAAAAGAACCAGGAAAAAATTGCACGGGAATCGTGAATCGGAGGACCTACTGGGAGAACAAGGTCGCCCACCACGCGGAAGCCAAGTCGCGGGACGGAGCCGCAGAAGCCCCAGTGCTCCAAGGGGAGTGCATGCCACACAGACAACAGCGGGGAGACTTGGGACGCTCCACACATCGGCGCTGGAAGGGGAGGTGAGCTCAATAACCCGAGACATTGGTGGGGAAACGGGGGTCAGAATCTAGAGGGGGGCCGGAAAGTGCAGCAAACTCACTACCGGAAAGAAGGAAAAAAAAAAGCTTCGGGGTTTCTCTTCCCCCTAACCTTGCAAAGGTTACAAGGCTGGAAGGCTAGAATTCCCAAGAGACAAAGAGCAGGCCTGCGCTCTGGATTTACATATCAATGGGGGAGAGCTAAGGAACTGAGTCACTACAATTCAATAGCCTAGGCAACCCAGTGGGAGTCCAGAGGAGCCAAAGACTGGAAGCTAAATACCATCAATTCTGCACAGCCGTGCCCTGCGGTGTTACTTACCCCCTGAATAAATAAAATAAATAAATAAATAAAAAGAGAGAGATTTACCACGCATAACCTGAGGGTGTCACCTTTGCACACCCTTAACCTGGAAGAACCAGGCAGAGCTCTCAGGCCGCACCCATCTCAAGCCTCCAAGGCTCCTCCAACAGCAGGCAGTCCACTTAACACAGACACAGTATAAATAAAAAAAAAAAAACACAAGAAGAATTAACTATGCCGAGTAACAAACACAGAAATAGAGGGAGCAAGATCAACGATGACACTATGATGCCTCCAAATAAGCAAAACACCCCAAGCCAAGAGTATGAAGATGATGAGATAGAAGAAATGCAAGATACGGATTTCAAAAAATTTATGATAAGAACATTTAGAAGTTTTCAAAAGCAAATCCTTGAACTACAGAAATCCTTAATGGACAAGATTGAAAATCTCTCTCGTGAAAACGAAATTTTAAGGAAGAGTCAAAATGAAACTCAGAAACTAGTAGAACAGGAAAGTGTTATAGTGAAGAGAAATCAAAATGAAATGAAGAGCTCAATAGATCAAATGACAAACACATTAGAAAGCCTTAAAAACAGAATGGGTGAAGCAGAAGAGAGAATATCGGACTTAGAAGATAGAGCACAGGAAAACATACAGTCAAACCAAAGAAAAGAAGAGGAAATTAGAAACCTAAAAAATATTGTTGGGAATCTACAGGATACTATCAAAAAAACCAACATTCGAGTTCTAGGAGTTCCTGAAGGCATGGAGAGAGAGAAAGGATTGGAAGGCCTTTTTAGTGAGATACTAGCAGAGAACTTTCCAGGTTTGGAGAAGGACAGAGATATCCTAGTACAGGAAGCTCATAGAACCCCCAATAAACATGACCAAAAGAAATCCTCACCACGACACGTGGTAATTAAACTTACCACAGTGAAACATAAAGAAAAGATCCTAAAATGTGCAAGAGAGAAACGTCAGATTACTCTCAGAGGATCTCCAATCAGACTCACAGCTGACTTCTCATCAGAAACCCTACAAGCTAGGAGGGAATGGTGAGACATAGCACAGGTGCTAAGAGAGAAAAATTGCCAGCCCAGAATATTATATCCTGCCAAGCTCTCATTTGTGAATGAAGGTGAAATAAAGACCTTTCATAGCAAACAGAAATTGAAAGACTTTGTGGCCACTCGTCCGGCCCTGCAAAAGATACTTAAAGATGTGCTACACTCAGAAACACAGAAACACGGCCATCAATATGAAAGAAGGGAAGGGAAGAACACCTACCAGTAAAAGAGCATGGGAAGCTCAAAGCATATACTAGAAAATATTTCCGGGAAAATGGCAGGGCAAAGTCACTACGTATCAATAGTCACATTGAACATTAATGGTCTGAATTCTTCAGTTAAAAGACACCGTTTAGCTGACTGGCTCACAGAACACAACCCAACTATTTGTTGCCTACAAGAAACACATCTCTCTAACAAAGAGGCATGCAGACTGAAAGTGAAAGGTTGGAAAAAGATATTCCATGCCAACAGAAACCAAAAAAAAGCAGGTGTAGCCATATTAATATCAGACAAAATAAACTTTAATACAAAAACTGTTAAGAGAGACAAAGAGGGACACTATATAATGATTAAGGGTTCAATTCAACAGGAAGATGTAACTATTATAAATGTATATGCACCTAATTACAGGGCACCGGTCTATTTAAAAGATATGTTAAGGGACTTAAAGGGAGATTTAGATTCCAATACAATAGTACTGGGGGACTTCAATACTCCACTCTCAGAAATAGACAGATCATCCGGACAGAAGATCAACAAGGAAACAGCAGATTTAAATGACACTATAGCCCAAATGGATCTAACAGATATATACAGAACTTTCAACCCTACATCTACAGACTTCACATTCTTCTCAGCAGCGCATGGAACCTTCTCTAGGATTCACCACATACTAGGCCATAAAGCAAGTCTCAGCAAATTTAAAAGAATTAGAATCATACCATGCAGCTTCTCAGACCACAGCGGGATGAAGCTGGAAATTAGCAACTCAGGAAACCCCAGAAAGTATGCAAACACATGGAGACTGAACAACATGCTCCTGAATGAACACTGGGTCATTCAAGAAATCAAAAGAGAAATCAAAAACTTTCTGGAAGTAAATGAAGACAACAACACAACATATCAAAACTTATGGGATACAGCAAAAGCAGTATTGAGAGGCAAATTTATAGCAATAGGTGCCTATACCAAGAAATTGGAAAGGTACCAAATAAATGAGCTTTCAGCGCACCTCAAGGACCTAGAAAAACTGCAGCAAACCAAACCCAAATCTAGTAGGAGAAGAGAAATAATTAAAACCAGAGAAGAAATTAATAGGATTGAATCCAAAAAAACATTACAAAAAATCAGCCAAGCGAGAAGCTGGTTTTTTGAAAAAATAAACAAAATTGACACCCCATTGGCCCAACTAACTAAAAAAAGAAGAGAAAAGACCCAAATCAATAAAATCAGAGATGAAAAAGGAAACGTAACAACAGACACCACAGAAATAAAAAGAATCATCAGAAATTACTACAAGGACCTGTACGCCAGCAAACAGGAAAACCTATCAGAAATGGATAGATTCCTGGACACATGCAACCTACCTAAATTGAACCATGAAGACATCGAAAACCTAAATAGACCCATAACTGAAACAGAAATTGCAACAGTAATAAAGGCCCTCCCAACAAAGAAAAGCCCAGGACCAGATGGATTCACCGCTGAATTCTACCAGACATTTAAAGAAGAACTAATCCCATTTCTTCTCAAACTATTCAGAACAATCGAAAAAGAGGGAATCCTCCCAAATTCTTTCTATGAAGCCAGCATCACCTTAATCCCTAAGCCAGAGAAAGATGCAGCACTGAAAGAAAATTACAGACCAATATCCCTGATGAACATAGACGCAAAAATCCTCAATAAAATTCTGGCCAATAGAATACAACAACACATCAGGAAAATCATCCACCCAGACCAAGTGGGATTCATCCCTGGTATGCAGGGATGGTTCAACATTCGCAAATCAATCAATGTGATTCACCACATTAACAGACTGCAGAAGAAAAACCATATGATTATCTCAATTGATGCAGAGAAAGCATTTGATAAAATTCAACACCCTTTCATGATGAAAACTCTAAGCAAATTGGGTATAGAAGGAACATTCCTCAATATAATCAAAGCAATTTATAAAAAACCCACAGCCAGCATCCTATTGAATGGGGAAAAGTTGGAAGCATTTCCACTGAAATCTGGCACCAGGCAGGGATGCCCACTCTCACCACTGCTATTTAACATAGTTCTGGAAGTTTTAGCCAGAGCCATCAGACAAGAAAAAGAAATCAAAGGAATACAAATCAAGAAGGAAGAAGTCAAACTATCCCTCTTTGCAGACGATATGATTCTGTACTTAGAGGATCCAAAGAACTCTACTAAGAGACTATTGGAACTCATAGAGGAGTTTGGCAAAGTGGCAGGATATAAAATCAATGCACAAAAATCAACAGCCTTTGTATACACAAGCAATGCCATGACTGAGAAAGAGCTGCTAAGGTCAATCCCATTCACAATAGCTACAAAAACAATCAAATACCTTGGAATAAACTTAACCAAGGACGTTAAAGATCTCTACGATGAAAATTACAAAACCTTAAAGAAAGAAATAGAAGAGGATACCAAGAAATGGAAAAATCTTCCATGCTCATGGATTGGAAGAATCAACATCATCAAAATGTCCATTCTCCCAAAAGCAATTTATAGATTCAATGCAATCCCAATCAAGATACCAAAGACATTCTTCGCTATCTAGAAAAAATGATGCTGAAATTCATATGGAGGCACAAGAGACCTCGAATAGCTAAAGCAATCTTGTACAACAAAAACAAAGCCGGAGGCATCACAATACCAGACTTCAGGACATACTACAGGGCAGTTGTAATCAAAACAGCATGGTACTGGTACAGAAACAGATGGATAGACCAATGGAACAGAATTGAAACACCAGAAATCAACCCAAACATCTACAGCCAACTTATATTTGATCAAGGATCTAAAACTAATTCCTGGAGCAAGGACAGTCTATTCAATAAATGGTGCTGGGAAAACTGGATTTCCACTTGCAGAATCATGAAGCAAGACCCCTACCTTACACCTTACACAAAAATCCACTCAACGTGGATTAAAGACCTAAATCTTCGTCCTGACACCATTAAGTTATTAGAGAACATTGGAGAAACCCTTCAAGATATTGGCACAGGCAAAGAATTTCTGGAAAAGACCCGGGAGGCACAGACAGTCAAAGCCAAAATCAACTATTGGGATTGCATCAAATTGAGAAGTTTCTGTACTGCAAAAGAAACAGTCAGGAGAGTGAAGAGACAACCGACAGAATGGGAAAAAATATTTGCACACTATGCAACAGATAAAGGGTTAATAACCAGAATCTACAAAGAGATCAAGAAACTCCACAAAAACAAAACCAACAACCCACTTAAGAGATGGGCCAAGGACTTCAATAGACATTTTTCAAAAGAGGAAATCCAAATGGCCAACAGGCACATGAAAAAATGTTCAAGGTCACTAGCAATCAGGGAAATGCAAATCAAAACCACAATGAGGTTTCACCTCACCCCGGTTAGAATGGCTCACATACAGAAATCTACCAACAACAGATGCTGGCGAGGATGTGGGGAAAAAAGGACACTAACCCACTGTTGGTGGGAATGCAAACTGGTCAAGCCACTATGGAAATCAGTCTGGAGATTCCTCAGAAACCTGAATATAACCCTACCATTCGACCCAGCCATCCCACTCCTTGGAATTTACCCAAAGGAGTTTAAATTGATAAACAAAAAAGCGGTCTGCACCCTAATGTTTATTGCAGCACAATTCACAATAGCCAAGACCTGGAACCAACCTAAATGCCCATCAACGGTAGACTGGATAAAGAAATTGTGGGATATGTATTCTTTAGAGTACTATACCGCAGTAAGAAACACCGAAATCCAGTCATTTGCAACAAAATGGAGGAATCTGGAACACATCATGCTGAGTGAAGTAAGCCAGTCCCAAAGGGACAAATACCATATGTTCTCCCTGATCGGTGACAACTGACTCAACACCAAAAAGGAAACCTCCTGAAGTGAAATGGACACTATGAGAAATGGTGACTTGATCAGCATAGCTCTGACTGCTAATGGACAACTTAATACATTATCCCTCATAGTATTTTTTTTTGTCTGTTCTACTTAATATGACTGGTTTAATTCTGTAATTATCACACAGTTATTCTTGGGTGTTGAAAATTGACCGAAATGTGATCCCTGTTGAACATGAGAGTGGGAATAAGAGAGGGAAGAGATGTATAATTTGGGACATGCTCGGGCTGACTTGCCCCAATTGGTAGAGTTGGAAACATACCAGGGGATTCCAATTCAATCCCATCAAGGTGGCATGTGCCAATGCCATCTCGCTACTCCAAGTGATCAATTTCAGTTCACAATTGATCATAATGAAAGGACTAAGAGTCAAAGGGAGCACATAAACAAGTCTAGTACCTGTTAACACCAACCGATAGAATAAATAAAGGGGAGAGTGATCCAACATGGGAAGTGAGATACTCAGCAGACTCATGGAATGGCGGATGTCCTAGATAGCACTCTGGCCTCAGAATCAGCCCTAAAGGCACTCGGGTCTGGCTGAGAAGCCCATGAGAGTATTTCAGGCAT
This sequence comes from Oryctolagus cuniculus, assembly GCF_051225735.1. Lineage (NCBI taxonomy): Eukaryota > Metazoa > Chordata > Mammalia > Lagomorpha > Leporidae > Oryctolagus > Oryctolagus cuniculus. The sequence goes on along the minus strand of NC_142869.1, from coordinate 154,888,975 downwards.
GGAAAGCCAAGACACTCTGGCAAAAAGATCTCTGTGGGTGAGATCCCAGTGGAAAGAACAGGTCTTCAAAGAAGGAGGTGCCTTTCTCTGAAGGGAGGAGAGAACCTCCACTTTGACTATGACCGTGTCTAAACAAGATAAGAGTCGGAGAACTCAGGGGGCTTCCATAGCCTTGGAAACTCATAACTGGTGCATAGGGAGATTACTGATGCCATAAACAGGAGTGTCAATTGGTAAAGTCAACAACAGGAGTCACTGTGCACTTACTCCTCATGTAGGATCTCAGTCCTTAACGTGCTGTACACTGAGGCTTAATGCTATAACGAGTACTCAAACAGTATATTTCACTTTGTGTTTCTATGGGGGTGCAAACGACTGAAATCTTTACTTAATGTACACTAAACTGATCTTCTGTAAAAAAAAAAAAAAAAAAAAAAAAAAAAAAAAAAAAAAGAAAGAAATTTTCAATTCCCAACTTGACTCTCACTGGGATTAAACATGACAATAGGTCTGATCTGATTTCATCATCATTTTAAAAAAATCATCTATTATTTTTCACTTTATGTTTCTGTGTGGGAGCAAACTGTTGAAATACTTACTTAAGGTATACTAAGCTGATCTTCTGTATATTAAGATAATCGAAAATGAATCTTGATGTGAATGGAAGGGGAGAGGGAGTGGGAAAGGGGAGGGTTGTTGGTGGGAGGGACGGTATGGGGGGGGAAGCCATTGTAACCCATGAGTCGTACTTTGGAAATTTATATTCATTAAATAAAAGATAAAAAAAAAAAAAAAACCTACATCTGGCCAACGCCACGGCTTACTTGGCTGGTCCTCCGCCTACGGCACCGGCACCCTGGGTTCTAGTCCCGGTTGGGGCGCCGGTTCTGTCCCGGTTGCTCCTCTTTCAATCCAGCTCTCTGCTGTGGCCTGGGAGGGCAGTGGAGGACTGCCCAAGTGCTTGGGCCCTGCACCTGCATGGGAGACCAGGAGGAGGCACCTGGCTCCTTGCTTAAGATTGGTGCAGCGCGCCAGCCGTAGTGGCCATTTGAGGAGTGAGCCAACGGAGGGAAGAACTTTGTCTCTCTCTTTCTCTCTCACTGTCTAGCTCTGCCTGTCAAAAATAAATAAATAATTAATTAAATGAAAAGCCCTACATCTAAGGTACTCTATACCAGAAATACATTAATGAGCTTGTATTAGTGATTTTGGAGACAGTTGTTTCATTGTTATTATTTTAAGTTATGGGCCTTTTTTTTTTTTTTTTTTTTTTGACAGGCAGAGTGGACAGTGAGAGAGAGAGACAGAGAGAAAGGTCTTCCTTTGCCGTTGGTTCACCCTCCAATGGCCGCCGCTGCTGGTGTGCTGCGGCCAGCGCACCGCACTGATCTGATGGCAGGAGCCAGGTACTTATCCTGGTCTCCCATGGGGTGCAGGGCCCAAGTACTTGGGCCATCCTCCACTGCACTCCCTGGCCACAGCAGAGAGCTGGCCTGGAAGAGGGGCAACCAGGACAGAATCCGGCGCCCTGACCGGGACTAGAACCCGGTGTACCGGCGCCGCAAGGCAAGGATTAGCCTAGTGAGCTGCGGCGCCGGCGGGCCTATTTCTAATATAGAGCTTAAATATTCCCCCAAAAGAAAACTCTATGCAGTGTTTAAAGAAGATTGAGTGATATAGAACAGAGTATTATGATGTTTTCTTTATTTTGTGTTTAACAATGTATTTATTTGAAATGCAGAGAGACAAAAAAACAGATCTTCCATCTGTTGATTCACTCCCCAAATGGTTGCAATGGCTAGGGCTGTACCAGGCCAAACTCAGGAGGCTGGAACCCCAACCTTGTTCCCTACACGGATGGCAGAGGCTCAAGTTCTTGCGCCATCTCCTCCTGCTTTCTCAGGCATAGTATCAGGGTGCTGGCTGGAAGCAGAACAGCTGGGTCTTGAACCAGTGCTCCATAGAAGAATGCCAGCATGGCAAGAAATGATTCAACCCTCTAAACATAACACTGACCCCACAAACTTTAATTCTAATGTTATGTGTACACAAGTGTCTGTCCACTCATTCATATTTTAAGTAAACTATCTTATATGTTCCATTATTATCTGATCACCAAATTTTTTTTACCACCCATGACTCAACATAAATTACAAGGAAAATGCTAAATGGCGATTGTGTCATAACAGTTTGACATCTTAACTAGTACAGCATAGTTAAAAAAGCATTAATTCTCATAATGATATTTTCTATTCAGATAACTGAACTGAGAAACCAATACAACACATGATTAAATCCTTCTAACACGATGGCTTAAACTTAATTGACTTGAGTTTTTAAAGGATATTTTGGGACGGCACCGTGGCTCAATAGGCTAATCCTCTGCCTGTGGCGCCAGCACCCCAGGTTCTAGTCCTGGTCGGGGCACTGGATTCTGACCTGGTTGCCCCTCTTCCAATCCAGCTTTCTGCTCTGGCCTGGGAGTGCAGTGGAGGATGGCCCATGTCCTTGGGCCCTGCACCCACATGGGAGACCAGGAGGAAGCACCTGGCTCCTGGCTTCGGATCGGCGCATCGCCGGCCATAGCGGCCATTTTGGGGGTGAACCAACGGAAAAGGAAGACCTTTCTCTCTGTCTCTCTCTCTCACTGTCCACTCTGCCTGTCAAAAAAAAAAAAAAAGATATTTTGATAAACAATAGCATAGAGAGCATAGAGAACTCTGAATTTTTACTGTGAACACCTATCCACTATTCTTTAAAACATCATTTAAACACAACCTTCCTTAGTCAATTTAGCAAAAGCTCCAGGTTCTTCAGCTTCCACCATTAATGATAATCTCAGCCTGGGCTCAACAAAACTTTTATTAGCTTATGATTGCATAGAGGAGCTCTCTGTACTATCTTGGAAACTTTTATAAGCATCAAATAATCCCAAAATTAAAAAAAAAAAAAAGTTTAGGCCGGCGCCACGCCACAATAGGCTAATCCTCTGCCTTGCGGCGCTGGCACACCGGGTTCTAGTCCCGGTCGGGGTGCCGGATTCTGTCCCTGTTGCCCCTCTTCCAGGCCAGCTCTCTGCTGTGGCCAGGGAGTGCAGTGGAGGATGGCCCAAGTACTTGGGCCCTGCACCTCATCGGAGACCAGGAGAAGCACCTGGCTCCTGCCATCGGATCAGTGCGGTGCGCCGGCTGCAGCGGCCATTGGAGGGTGAACCAATGTCAAAGGAAGACCTTTCTCTCTGTCTCTCTCTCTCACTGTCCACTCTGCCTGTCAAAAAAATTATTAAAAATAAAGCAAAAGGAAAGCAACACTTGGTTGGGGACAAGATACAGCATAATACATACAGTCAGGTCAAGTTCTCTTATCCAAATATTTCTCAGTTTTCTATTTAGATTATTGCTTATTTCCACACAAAATGCATTCCCTGAGGCCTACAACAGGAGAACTCACAGCTGTGAAAGTATGTCCTCTTTTTCCCACCACTGAAGTTTATGAAAACTAAGTTGTATTAGGCACAAAACATCCTCCAACTTATATTCATTTTGTTGCTTCCATGATCTATTTAACCAGTACATATTTTCTGAACATAAAGAGCATTATTGTTCTGCAAACTGGGTTATTTTATAAAGATGCCATCACTAAATTTTTCTGTGAAATTGATCCTGACATTACAACTTTATCCACTGCAGAAAATAATGCTAGAACTGTAGTTTTATCTGTTCTTACTACTTCATAGTATCAGTTTTCATTATCCTTTGAAGAAAATGAAAATTAAAGTATAGGTGTCACATTTCAGATAAGAAAGCAAGCACAGTGATTAAATAAAGGATTCCTATCTAGCCCAACAAGATCAAATTTCATTTAACTTTCTAGCTCAGTGATTGTAAAGCAGTATTAACACTTTCTATGGTTCAGCATCTGTACCTAAATTATTACAGAATCAAATTCAGAATTTTTCGTAACTCAACTATGTTAATCTGTGCATAGTAGTTAAATCAGTAGCAGAAAACATCACTCATAACTTTTAGATGTAATTAACTTATTCAAAAAGATTTTGTAGAAACCCAACACAGGATTCTACCCTCAAAGAAACAGTTTCTATTATCATCTACTGACCAAACAATTTAGACTGCAAATGATAACAGGGTGATTCCATGATGAACGGCTGTAGAAAACATGGCAATTATAATGAATACCAGTGAGAAAAAATATAATAGGTATGGGGCATTTGAATTAAATTAATCTCATCTATACTAGGAAACATTTTTATCAAATAGTATTAAAGTAATCTCAGAAAAAAAGAAGCCTTAAAATTCAAACTGTGCAGAAATGATAAAGCATAAAACTATCCACAATTGAAATATATAATTCAATATTGGAGTTAGGGGAGTGGATTTGATGATTCCAAAGATCTAGGAAGTCTGTGATGACAGGGCTGGGGCTGATTTAGTGAAATAATGTGTGAAGCCACCACCTGCGATGCTGGCATCCCTTAAGAGCACCAGTTTGTGTCTCTACTGCTCCACTTCTGATCCAGCTTCCTGCTAATGTGCCTGGGAAAGCAACAGAAGATGACCCAAGTCTAAGTGCTTGGGCCCCTGCTTCCATGTGGGAAACTCAGATGACACCTGTTACACCATAGTAGAGCAGGCTTAAGTCAGGACTACTGTGATGGGTGCAGGGACCATGGCAGTCAGGGAAAGGTTGGGCTCAGCTCTACATACAGCATGGACAGTTGGAAATGTGTAGCCAAGGAACTAGTGGGGGTGGTGGCTGCTGGTGGATAGAGCCAAGGAACTGGGGGTGGTGACTGCCGGTGGATAGGAATGACTAAGGGGTAAGATTAGAAGTTTGGGAATTCTAGTTAATCCAAGCTAATGGAAGTTTTGTTGAGCCTAGGCCAGGATTAACAGGAATGGTAGAAGTTGAGGAACCTGGGACTTTGGCTAAACTAAGGGGCGGGGGGGTTTGTTTAAATGGCATTTTACAGAGTAGTGCATTGGTGTTCATAAAAAAAAAAATCAGGACCTTGACTCAAGTTTGGTCATGCAAAGCATCTTTATCAATATCCCCCGTGCACTGCCCATTTTTGGTCAATGAAGTGTGAGTGAAAGTAAAAGAAGCCCTTCCTACTATTAGGAACAAAGAATAGTGTTATACTTTATAAACATTGATCACATGTGTCATCCTTACTTAAGAAGTCATTGTAGCACAGTGGGTTAAACCGCTGCTTGGGCTGCCTGCGGCTCTCATTAGACTGCTAGTATGAGTCCTGGTTACCATGCTTCCAATTCATTTTTTTTTTTTTTTTTGACAGGCAGAGTGGACGGTGAGAGAGAGAGAGACAGAGAGAAAGGTCTTCCTTTGCTGTTGGTTCACCCTCCAATGGCCGCTGTGGCCGGCGCGCTGCAGCCGGCGCACCGTGCTGATCCGATGGCAGGAGCCAGGTACTTCTCCTGGTCTCCCATGGGGTGCAGGGCCCAAGCACTTGGGCCATCCTCCACTGCACTCCCTGGCCACAGCAGAGAGCTGGCCTGGAAGAGGGGCAACCAGGACAGAATCCGGCGCCCCGACCAGGACTAGAACACGGTGTGCCAGCGCCACAAGATGGAGGATTAGCCTAGTGAGCCACGGTGCCAGCCCCAATTCAATTTTCTACTAATGTGTTTGGAAGGCAGTAGATGATGACACACAAGTGTTTGAGTGCTTGCCTCACATGTGGGAGAAAGAGGTGGAGTTCTTAGCTCCTGGTTTTGGCCTGGGCCAGCCCTGACTTTCACAAGCATTTGGGGAGTGAACAAGTGTAAGAAGATTCTCTCACTCTTCTTCCCTCTCTGTCAGTCTGACTTTCAAATAAAAAAAAGTTCAAAAATTTATCCAACATGTACAAAATATATCACATAGTTATGGTATTGCCTACTCACTAAATGTACAATCTATTTTTCAATATAATTTATTCTTCACAATATGTCATAAAATTTGCAATAAAATCAAATTTTCCCAAAGAAAAATATGCTAATTATCTCTTGATATATTTCGTATAAAAGCATGTTAAAGGAACTTGTACTAGATATTTGACAAAGTTTCTTTTGAATTTCACATGACTCATATTTAATGAAGTTTATAATATAATCAGGGGTTTTCCAAATGAAAACAAGATACAAACACAACAAAAACCAGCACACTCCCACACATATGTACATACAACAAAAATGAGGTACTTTAATAATTTTTAAATGCTCCAACTTCTGTGGAGCATCTTGATCCACATTCTGTGAATTGATACATTTTTTAAGAGATCACCTGATCTTGTTCAATATTTACACATAGTATTCTGAAAAATCATCTCATAAAGAGAGTGACTCGAACAGCATGCACTAGTGAGGCTGAGTCCTGGAGTTAACAGACAGGAGTTGAAGACCAGAATATAGAGTTGAAAATATTAAGTGATGGAACACATAAGTGGAAAAAGAGTTATGTGATTGAAGAAGAATTAAAATCACCAGAGAATGTTATACTTACTTAAAATACCATTAAGAACAATTAGGTAAATGGATATTGGACAATGGGAGCCAGGTGCCTCACTGTTGGAGTGGAACTATGCAGAGAAGCAATGGAAGGGGCTAGAATAACAATATATTAATGAGTTGGATTTGCAGACATTAAATTAAACTCATGGTTAGTTTAATAATTTCAGATGGCTACATATTTGTATATATGTAAATACACAGTTTAACATATGTACACATATGAATATATCTTTGTCCTGTGAGCTAGGAGGGCTCAAATAGCAATGAGCTCACCTACAGCCAGATTCTGATTTTTCACAAAGCGATTTGTGAACTAAACAAACCAGGGCATTTTGGAGAAAGGATGATCCAGGACTTCAGTGGGAAATACACAGCATGGGAATGGAATATCTTGTAATACTAAGACACAAAATGCTAAAAATAAGCAAATACTTACATATATAGATACTTATATCTTAGAAGATGTCAAATAAAACTTAAGGTAATCAGAATAAAACGTGAATGTATGCTAATAATACTAACTACTATATATCAATGTTGGTTAATTAATTGTGACAAATATACCATTCATTGTAAGATGTAAATAATAGAGGAAACTGGGGCTGGTGTTGTGGTGCAGTGGGTTAAAGCCCTGGCCTGAAGCACCGGCATCCCATATGGGATCCCATATGGGCTGCTCCTCTTCTGATCCAGCTCCCTGCTATGGCCTGGAAAAGCAGTAGAAGATGGCCCAAGTCCTTGGGCCCCCACTCCCACGTGAGAGACTCGGAAGAGACCTGGCTCCTAGCTTCGGATAAGCACAGCTCCAGCCGTTGCGGCCATCTGGGGAGTGAACCAGCAAATGGAAGACCTCTCTCTCTGTCTTTACCTCTCTCTGTAACTGTTCTTTCAAATAAATAAAATAAATCTTTAAAAAATAATAGAGAAATCCATGCTTTATATACTAGGGATTCTTGTATATAGGAACTTAGTGTTTATATATATCTATTACCACTCTAAAAATAAATACTGTTATAAAACAAAAACAAACTTCCACTTTGACAACATTATAATAGAAATGAATCCATCCCCTCTTTCATTCTATTCCTGTAACTTTCTTCCTGCATGGCTAAGTTTAATAAATTAAGATTGTAAGTGATGAAATTTTCCTGATAATAAATACATGCATGTATTTCTTAATAATAAATATATACCAGAAATAGAGGGCTGAACTGAAATTTCAAGTAATAATAAATTCAAATTATTGCCTAAAAGTCTATCTTTGAAAATTACAGGTGATATATATCCAGTAGCCTTGCAGAGTTCCTTAAATCTGTATTTTGAGTCTTCATGACATAGGTCTATATATTTGGGCAGAAGTTAAATAATCACTCTAACATAAAAAAATGACTAAATTCCAATGATAAATTCATAAGGGGGGAACAGTAAAATGAAAGTGTGATGTAGGCTCTATCAACATCTGTATTTTAATAACTACATATTGAATTCAATTATGACATTGAACTATACTAGGGTAATCAACCAGTGGGAAAAAATGTATTATCAATCTGGATCCGAGATGTATGCTCAGAATGACCATGAAAGAAAAATGAGTAAGAGTCCCGAAGTTAGAAGAACAAATACTAATACATCATTCAGGTAATCTGTGTTATGATAGAAGATTGCAACAATTTTATTTTGCATCAAAAGCTGTATTATTTTTAATACATCAGCATTTTTTTATTTTTTTTATTTTTATTTTTTTAACTTTTATTTAATGAATATAAATTTCAAAGTACAGCTTATGGATTACAATGGCTTCCCCCCCCATAACGTCCCTCTCACCCTCAAGCCTCCCCTCTCCGGCTCTCTCTCCCCTTCCATTCACATCAAGATTCATTTCCAATTATCTTTATATACGGAAGATCAATTTAGCATATATTAAGTAAAGCTTTCAACAGTTTGCACTGACACAGAATCACAAAGTGAAAAATACTGTTTGAGTACTAGTTATAGCATTAAATCACAATGTACAGCACATTAAGACAGGTAGAGTTACAGACAGTGAGAGAGAGACAGAGAGAAAGGTCTTCCTTCCGTTAGTTCACCCCTCAAATGGCTGTTACGGCAGGAGCTTTGCCAGCCTGAAACCAGGAGCCAGGTGCTGCTTCCTGGTCTCCCATGCGGGTGCAGGGCCCAAGCACTTGGGTCATATGGGCCCTCCTGCCCTCCTGGGCCACAGCAGAGAGCTGGAGTGGAAGAGGAGCAACCGGGACTAGAACCTGGCGCCCATATGGGATGCTGGCGCCGCAGGTGGAGATTAACCAAGTGAGCCACGGCGCCGGCACCTACATCAGCATTTAAAATCCATATTTCCCCCATTTAGTCTATCTTTTTAAAACTTTTTGAGTGGCTATGCAATATGGGCATCCTTTTACCCTTCTATGTTCCGTTTTACAAATCTTCCAAACTGCTTTTGTTGCCAGGTCACAGAGGATGAAAAGTGTAAATCAGTTACCAATTTGTCATATGAAAACCCCAGTCAAGAAAAAAATTCTCTGTGCCCATAATAATACTGGCCTATAGAAGTAGCGCAAAATTTCTGTCATTTCCATAATTTAAGGTCTTTATTTAATACCAGAACAATTTTGCTTTCCCATGTCCACATTCTTCTTAATTTATTAGTTTCCTTACTCATTAGACTTTAGAATGAACTCTCAAATCTAAGAAAAGAGTCAGTGAGCTGAAGTTTATCTAAATAAATCAAGGACATAAGTGACAGAAGTAGTCATTGAACGTCTCTAAAAATAATGGACTTCTTCCTCTGCCACTCTGAGACTAGATAGAAGCTAAACACATTCTGAAGTGAACCAACTAAACAAAGTGGCTTTCAGATTAGTGATTTTTCTTTTCTGCAGAATAATGCCGGCCGAAGCTGTTAGAGCAGTATTTAAATCACTGTGAGTGCAGAAACAGCCCGTGATAGCATGATAGGGGGATCTCGAAAAGAAAAGGATCCAGATGCAATAGAGAACAGTCAGAAATAACCCATTTGTTGAAAATTTCTCATCTTTCAAAGCCCAGTCCTTGAGTCACTTCTGGGCGGATCATTGTGCTCTGTGTCATTGACATGATGTTTGGTGCAACACCATGGTTACTCTAAAGTACCCCCTCCAACATGCTTCCTCTTTTTCACTCCATCTCCATTATGGGTTGATTTTTTCCTTGGTCAAGACAATCTGTCAGATTCTCCTTTATCTCCTTTTTGTCAAATAATTTAGAAGAAATTTACAATTCCAAGCGGACTTATAAACAACATACACAGAGATAATAATTTGATTAAGATGGAATAGGGGGCTGGTACTGTGACTTGGAAGGTTAAGTATCTGTCTGAAGAGCTGGCATTCATATTGGCACTTGTTCTAGTCCCAGCTGCTCCACTCGTGAATCAGCTCTCTGCTAATTATCCAGGGAAAGCAGTGAAAAAGGGCCCAAGTACTTGTGCCCCTACACCCATGTGGGATACCTAGAAGAAGCTCCTGGCCATTACGGACATTTGAGGAGTGAACCAGAAGATAAAAGATTCTCTCTCTTTCTCATCTCTCTATATTTCTGCTTTTCAAGTAAACAAATTTTTTAAAATAGCTGAAAAAGGACAGTGCACAGTTATTATAACAAAATGTTCACTCCAAATAAATCTAATGCACCTTTGTTTTTTCCCATGTAAAATATGAGTATTCTATTGAGAGCTTAAGAGTTTATGCTAGAAAGTTTTAAAATAAGCTTTGTTTTCAGTGTGGCTGAATGAAACCAGCACAGAGAAAATATTTTCAATAAATTGGAGGTAATAGAATAATTAATATTAATTTGCCTAATAAGTGTCCACATCTGGGACTGGCATTGTGATGTAGCAGAGTAAGCTAATGCCTGTGATGCCAGCATCCCATAGGAGCACCAGTTCAGGTCTGGCTGCTTGATTCCCATCTAGACCCCTGGGAAAGAATGTGGCCCACTGCCACCCATCTAGGAGACCGGGATGTTGTTCCAGACTCCTGGTTTCAGCTTGACCCAGCCCTGGTGGATGTGGCCATTTGAGCAGTAAACCAGCAGATGGAAGGTCTCTCTTTCTCTAGCTTTCTCCCTGTAGCTCTATCAAATAAATAAATACATCTTTAAAAAAATGTCTGCATCATCAGTTAAAATATTCCTACAGCAGACAGTTAACATGGGTGTCACAGGTAATAGCCAGCAAAATTAGAGAATATATTATGTTTATTTGCATTTAGAAAACAAAATTTGCTTTATAATATCACAAATCATAAATGCCTGCATTTCCTGATCTTCAAAAAGAACGTCAAAGACATATAATGGGGAAGATTTTACTTTTCAAACAACTGATATTGCTAAAACTGGATATGCAAAATAATAAAACAAAGAGCCTGCATTGTGATGCAGTGGGTTATGTCACCACCTTTGAGCCTCTTCTGATCCACGTCCCTGATAATGGGTCTTGCAAAGCAGTAGAAGATGGCTTGAGTACTTGGTCCTCTAGACCTATGTGGGAGAATCAGGTGGAGTTCCAGGCTCCTGGCCTCCACCTGGCCCAGCCCCAGCCACTGTGGCCATTTGGACAATGAACGGACAGATGGAAGATCTGTGCATATTTATGTATGTGTGTGTGTGTGTGTGTGTCCTTCTCTCTTTGTAATTCTTCCTTTCAAATTAATTAGTTAATTAAAAAACAAGAATTGGGCCATTGTTGTGGTATATCAGGTAAAGAGGTTGCCTGGGACTACGTCTTCCCATATGGGGAACATTTCTGGTTCATATTGTGTCCTTTCTGCTCTCTTCCAATCCAGCTCCCTGTTAATGGCCTGGGAAAAGTAGAAAATAGTCCAAGTATTTGGGCCCCTGGCAACCACATGGGAGATTCAGATGAAGCTCCTGGCTCCTAATTTCAGCTTGGCTCAGTCTTGGCTTTTGAGGCCGTCTGGGAAGTCAACCAACAGATAAAATATTCTCTCTCTCTCTCTCTCTCTCTCTCTCTCGCAACCCTCACTCCCTCCCAACCTCTCTCTTTCCCTCTCTCTGCTTCTGCCTCTATGTAACTCTGACTTTCAAATAAATAAGGAAATCTAAAAAAAAAAAAATGAAACTAGGTACAACTTGAACTTTACACAAAAATAAACTCAAGCAGAATTAAAGACTTAAACACAAGATCTGAATCTTTAAAATGTCCAGAAAGAAAACATAGAGTTCAATGACATTGATCTGGATAGTGATTTCTCTGATTTGACAATAAACACACAAGCAATAAAAGCAAAAATAAGTGGGACTGTAAGCCGGCACTGCGGCTCACTAGGCTAATCCTCCGCCTTGCCGTGCCGGCACACTGGGTTCTAGTCCCAGTTGGGGCGCTGGATTCTGTCCCGGTTGCCCCTCTTCCAGGCCAGCTCTCTGCTGTGGCCAGGGAGTGCAGTGGAGGATGGCCCAAGTGCTTGGGCCCTGCACCCCATGGGAGACCAGGAGAAGTACCTGGCCCCTGCCATCGGATCAGCGCAGTGAGCCAGCTGCAGTGTACCAGCCATGGCGGCCATTGGAGGGTGAACCAATGGCAAAGGAATACCTTTCTCTCTGTCTCTCTCTCACTGTCCACTCTGCCTGTCAAAAAAATAAATAAATAAGTGGGACTGTTATAGTCTAGGTTAAACCAAAATTATTATTTTTGGCTCTTGACTTTACTTAGAGAAGAATTCTAAGTACAGGCTCAAACAAGACATTGATAATGGTAAGGTTTAGAATTTATTTAGAAATTCAGAAGAATACAGAGGATCATGATTGCTTTATTAAGGGTGAAAGGGCTAGGAAGTGTAAATGGAGATCTCCTTACTAGTTTTTCCCAGGGCCCACATCACCTGATTATGGTGATGGTATCATGGATATATGCATTTATATGCATTTTGCATTTAATTACACTTCAACCAAGTTTAAGAATTTCCAAAAGGATGTTTTATAGAAACAAAATATATTCTTAGACAGAAGGCAATTAGGAGTTAGGAATCAAATAAATCTTGGCTTGTAAAGCCAGTGGTAGGAGAGGCTGTCCGTCTGTATTGAGGGGTCCTGGCTGTGTAGGGGGACTATCTAGTATGGGCATTCCTGTCTTTCTCTGCCTATTTCTCTTTGTCATTCTGACTTTCAACATACATACCACTTACAATTTTTAAAAAAGGACTAAACATAAACAAAAGGTGGGTTACAAACTGATTCAGGCTTGAAGAATTGAACTTAATAAAGATATCAGATCTAACATCATCACAATTGAAATGTCATCAAGAGGGCCGGCGCCGCGGCTCACTAGGCTAATCCTCCGCCTAGCGGCGCCGGCACACCGGGTTCTAGTCCCGGTCGGGGCGCCGGATTCTGTCCCGGTTGCCCCTCTTCCAGGCCAGCTCTCTGCTGTGGCCAGGGAGTGCAGTGAAGGATGGCCCAGGTGCTTGGGCCCTGCACCCCATGGGAGACCAGGAAAAGCACCTGGCTCCTGGATCCTGCCATCGGATCAGCGCGGTGCGCCAGCCGCAGCGCGCTGGCCGCGGCGGCCATTGGAGGGTGAACCAACGGCAAAGGAAGACCTTTCTCTCTGTCTCTCTCTCTCACTGTCCACTCTGCCTGTCAAAAAACAAAATTAAAAAAAAATGTCATCAAGAAAAATTTGTCAACATTATTTGAAAGAATAAGGCCAAAGTATTGAACAAACAAATATTGTGACCTATGATTTCTCTGGGACAGGATCTCTGTAAACTTTTTGTAAAGCTTCAGTTAGTTCACTATTCTTTCACCCAAACTTCATAGTAAATTTGATGTTTGTCACATTTCCACTTTTACAAAATTCATTTTGCTATGATAAAGACTAATTTTAAAGTGATATTTTATCATTCTTAGTGCCTCAAACTAGATTCTATTCAGACAGGTTACAAGGTAGTAAGTTTATTTGGTACAAAAATATTAAAATCTGTTCTTTGCACTTTACATAATATGCATTTTTGTATTTACTCTTTGAAGATCCCTCTCATACAGCATTGAGAATGAATAACCTGCAATCATAGTTTTGTGGATGAATCTGATGGTGAAATGCTGAAATATGTCTGAACACAAAATACTGCATTATTAGTATGACTATCTTTATCAAATACAAAAATGGGATAACTGATGGAACCATAGGTTAGAATACTGATTACCTCTGGAGCAGTAGTGATTGGAGAGTAACTAAAGAGGAACTTTGGTACACTCTTAGTTTGTAGGCAGCAAATAGATGGGTTTTGTTCCTTAATCCATTCAGCTAGTCTGTGTCTTTTAACTGGAGAGTTGAGGCCATTAAAGCATCCTGCAACAGGCAGGCATGAGAAGTGTGGTACCTATTAGGAAGCAGGAAGAGAAATCTTAGAAGAAGAATATGGGGGTGCTAGTCCAGAGGAAGCCTGCAGGCCTGTTCAGACTTGAAAGAGAAGCGTCTCTTCTTCTCAAACAGAGTTCCTTAATGAAGAGGAAAGGCATGACAAACAAAGGAACAAGCTTTTGTTACATAGCTAAGTGCAGTTGAAGCTGTGAAGACACTGTAAAGGGTCTATGATAACAAAATTAGGAGAAGATAAATAATGTAGATGATTCTGTACTCTTTCTTGCTCTAATTATCTAGCTTATTTTCCACATTCTCATCCATAAGATATCCTAGAATTCTGGATTCACAATGAGGAACTACAATTCGGCTTCCAGATACCAAAAGGCACAAACCTTTCTCCCTTAAACTTGTCATTCTCCCTTTACTGATTTATTCCAATGTCTTTATACTATCATCATGCTGTTTACAAAACCCTATTTTATAAATCCTGAGGTGAAAAACATGCAACAAACACATTCCACAGGAAACAAACGGTGAACAGATGTAAAGGAATGAAGCCAGAAGAACTGGCTGATGCTCTTAGTCACGAAGAGTATTTGAATATTGATAAAGCAGAAGGGAAGTGCAGATAGTATTCCATTTGTGGTCAGGTAGTTCTAACCTTGCAAAGTAGTAAATAGGTTGTGAACAGGGAGAACAACTAATTACCTATGGGCCTTGGAGATCAGAAAATTGCATTGCTCATTGTTAAGTTTACAGGATACAGATACAACTTGCAGGGACTAAGACATCTGTCCAATAATATACCCAACAGTTGCTCTGTCAGCCAGGGAGTCCATTAGTAATGTTTTACATTAATATATTCAGAAAAGATAAGATTGGAGTCTGACCTTTTGAGAAATGTCCCTGATGATTTTTAGTTCTTAATTATTTGAGAAATAATGATCTCAGATTCCTGAGATCAGAAACTCTACTATTTTTGCACAAAATCCTGATATTCCTTCTTACATTATGAATGAAAACATAGAATTGAAATTTAACAGATATCTGCCTCATTAAAGAACACTAATGAACATTTTCAACTAATCAGTGTGATAAAAAATATAGTGGGTTAGTAAAAGGTTCATTTTATGCTGCCTTTAAATAATTGATCTTTGGAGTGAAATTTTATTTAAAGAGATCACAAAATTTTTGATAATTTTATTCATGATTTTTGTTTATAATAGTACCTTTATCAGTCTCTATGTGAAAAATATATTATCTTTAAGACCATATTTTATAAAATATACTAATTAATTAGAAGTATTGCATGCAGACAGCAGAAAATTCCATCAAAACTATCAAAACATTTATGTTGCTTAAGAGTCATATAAATTGTTGACTAAAGAATTAATGAGATTTGCAAAAAATATAGAAACATGCCATGAGTTATTTATACATAAACATATATTGTAATATGTAATATATATGTGTATATGCGCACATGCATATTTGTGTATAAAAGTGCCTGTTCTACTTTTTTTCTTCCTTACAATTTGCAAAGTTCTGATATTTTACTATATACCCATGCTTCTCAAATTTTTCCTCCTTTCCTGTTACTGTTATAAATCAGTGTCCTGATTTCTATACTTAGGTACTCTCAAAATCAATTTGTAGTAATTAAACTTTGTGTTGAGTAACATGTTTTTATCAGCAGTACTCTTTAATAAATCTCTGACAGTATGCTCCACGAATGCTGCCAGCTGCTAATTATCTAACACCCTTGGAACAGCTGTTCTGTCTGATTTCTGTAATTGAAGCTCTAGATCCCTAGAACTTCACATCCTGTGGAGTGTGCACTCCCCTGCCCTCTTTGTGATCTATCTTTCTACTCGGTGACAGTGGGAGATGTGTCAAGAAAAAGATGCAGAGCAGTACATTGAAAAGGTATCATTTGTTGAGGGATTTTAATACGTCAAGTGCTGTTTTAAGTGTTTAATAAACAATTGCTTATTTGTTTTTAATTGTATTTTATAATTTTTTATTAGAAAAGCAGAGAGACAGAGATCTCCCATCTCTAGGTTCACCCCTTAAATGCCTGAACAGCTGGTGCTAGGCCAAGGCAGAACCAGAAACTGGAAACTCTGTCTAGGCCTCCCACGTGGGTGGCAGCATCCCAGATACATGGGCCATCACCTGCTGTCTCCCATAGTGTGCATCAACAGGGAGCTTGAATCAGCAGTGGAGCGGGAATTGAAACCTGGCCCTCTGGTTTAGTAGGGGGAGGTCACAAGTTGCATTTACACTGCAGTACCAAGTGTCCATCTGAATATTTGCTTAATTAATCATCAAAATAACAAGTATGTTTTCATACTTGTTAATTAAGAAAATGAGGCATAGGTTAATCTGTCCAAGACAAAAGTTGGTTGTGAATGAGTAGACTTTCCCAAGTCACAAAGAGCTATGCAGTTTCTAGTAGTTTCCTGATTGGATAAATAAATCTAAACTACCCAAAAAAAGATAATTCCTCTATGTCCCTTAAAAACAACAATGGCAGTGTCACAATTAACTTGAAAATTATTTAAATAAAAATTTTATTTTAATAGGATATTTATTCACTGCTTCCTTATAAAGCAAAATGATAAACATACATGAGCTTTAGTATTTTATTAATACCCACACTGGTTCTTTTCCATTGTGTTTATTTTAAAACATTTTAGAGTTGACAAAATATTAATGAACACTCACATATTTCACTATTTAATAGGAAAAGAAATCTGAGCAATTCTTCATCAATGGAATGTTTCTAAAGGTCTTTGGTTAAAATTTAAAATCTGAAAATGTCATTATTTAACTCCATTCAAACATCATTGCATTTAGTTCACCATTGAAAATCAATCAATGGAACTTTATTGATATTACTGTTCAGTAGCTTCTATTTTTAATTTTTGTTACATGAAGTGCATATTTCTGACAGAAGATGGACAAGGTGCTCAGGCTTCCCTTAAGTCTCATTTTCACTTGAAATATTTTGTCATAGAGCAATGAAAATAAATATTTTTGGCTCATGGTGTGTTTTGGATGCTTTATGCCATTATTTCATTTAACAGAAGGCATTGCTTACTGTTTTGTACATAGCATGTTTAGATTTCATGTGGGACAAGTAAAAGCATTATTCAGTAGACTCATACCATTTCTCTCTCTTTTTATAAAAAAATGATTAAAATCACAGCAAAAATGTCTCAATACATGGCTTAAAGAGTCATAAAGTAGGCTGTGTTTTAGACCCTTATAGAGAGTATTTCAGTATTTCATGAGTTTCTGCCCGAAATTCTATTATGTAGCCTACTTCATGACTGTTGAGAGCCATTGAAGTTTCTTATTCCAATGATAGTGTAATATATTTCACATATCTGTCACATAAAGATATGCATATTTATTTAAAGTAAAAATAATATTTAGGATATTTATTTGTTACTTTCTTATAAAATGAAAAAATAAATGAGTTTATATAAATATTTTATTAATATCCACTATGGTTCAATTCTTCTGTATATACAGAAATACATATTATTTTTCTTTTCTAACAAGCACAACATAGATTTCTTCATGTCTTATTTATTGGTAAGAGGGCAGGAGTTGTACGATTTATGTTTTATGGTTTTCATCATCACAACTAATAAAAGTTTCACAACTAGCTGTATTCTATTTACATTTTCCACTTACTGCGAATTAGTACCTTAGAATTTTTTTCTAGAAATGAGCAGAATTTGAATCATTAATTCAAAGTCTCCCATCAAAAAAAGCCCAGGCCATGATGAGTTCATTGCTAACTGCTACAGCATTTAAAGTACAACAGAGAATACTTTCAGATACAAGCAAGCATCACCCTATCACTAAACCCACACAAATATGCTTGACAAGAAAAGCAAAGCCAAATCCAATAGCACATTACAAAATCTTTCACCATGATCAAGTGGAATGTATCCTAGTGTTAGGAGAGCTCAACATACTCAAATCTGTTTACATGATATACCATGTCAACAGAATGAAAGACAAAAATCAGGGACAAGCAGGTTTAGCTGCCATTTGGAATGCTGGGTCCAATTTTGGAGCAGCTGTTTGAGTATCATGTGCTCTAATTCCCATCCAGTTCTTTACTAATGCACCTGGAAAAGTAGCACAAGATGGCCCGGGTAATTGGGCCCCTGCTACCCACGTGGGTAATCTGGAATGAGTTCCTGGCTCCTAACCAGTCCCAACTATTGCAGCTGCTTGCAGAGTGAATGAAAAAAGCTAGAAAAGAAATAAATGGGATTACATTTACTAAGCATTCCTTCACAGCAAAACGTATCATTAATATCTTCCAATACACACACACACACTCAAAAGTTTCTGGGTATCTAGGTATTTTTTGTTCATAATTTTTTTTAGCAAAATCTGGAAATTGTGATAGTATGTTGACCATAGACATTCTCTGAAATGTGATATAAGATTTTAAAATTGAGCCTTCTTGTAATATTTTGAATGACATCTACCAACACACTTATGAGAACATTTTTCACAGGTATTTCTATGCATTATTAAAGTTCACATGGCCTTTGCCTAACTTTGTGTGGTTACTTCATTTTGCTGTTTGCTTCAAATTATTAAAAGTCACAGGGGTGTTTTTGAGAACCATTTGCTGAATCATTTTTCAAGTTATAAGCAATTTATCAGTTAACATAGTTTTAAAAGGATATAAATATCTATAATCAAATAATTTGAAGGTTTGATAAATTTTTAATAAGTTTATACATTTTAATGACAGTTACTAGTAATCCTATACTAAGTAGTGCTATGAATTTTTATATTCAATCTCCATACCAAGCTTTGCTGTTGAAAAGGTTGTTGGTAATAACTTTATGATGTACACTTTCAAAAACTCATAATGATAACAGGGATCAACTAACTGAGTATAGTACCCAGTTTATGGTTGAGTTAAATACAGGTATGTGATAATTGTGTTAACATATTATCATAATACATTGTCACAGAAACTCTATACATTAGGTATCACTCTTACTATTTTACAAATGAAGTAATAGTGTGTCATTTTTACGTGATTTTCCAAAGTCAGAAATGTTAAGAACCAACATTCTTCCAGGCATAGTATGTTTTTGCTTTTACTATTTAAGTCTATTTTTCTGTAAATTTTTTTTGTGTTTTACACACATTGGAAAATGAAGACCAATATTATTAGGGAGCAGAGTTCCAGATCATGAATACAACAAAATTAATCTGTACACCCCATCAACTTTGTTCTTCAGGCTGAAACTGGGTACAGGAAACTAAATCTAGGGCTCCCACATGGGTGGCACAAACTGAATTAATTAAGACACCCAACTACTTCCCGGTATCTGTATTAACAGGAAGCTTGAATCAACAATCAGAGCTAGGAGTTCAATACAGTTATTGTGATGTGGGACACGGGTGTCTTAATCGACATGTAAATCTTTAAGCTAACGTTCAATTCTTCTTGATTACCTCTTCCAACCATCTCCCAACTAAATGGTATCAACATTCCATGGACACCATCAACTTTTCATTCTCTTTCTATCTTGTCGCTCTTTCTCCACACTCCCAACCATAATTTCATACTCAGTCCTTACACCTATACATCATAACACAACCTTCATTCTGTCTTTTCTAATGTCTTAATTATTGGCTCCTCAGGTCACAACCATGGTGAAAAATAACAAATTTAATTAAAGCGAGGGAAACCTACCAGCACAAATGCACAACATTTACACGTATGGCCATGAAATTCAAGGGAAATTGAGTATGGCTGGGAAATGAGAATACACTATCCTAGGTTGTCAACTATTCTAGCAGTCTAGAAAAATATTTCATATCTTCTCCTTAAACATTTCACCTGCCACCTCAACCCTCAGCTACACTCAGATCCTGTTTCACTGAGCAAGAGGACTTCCTTAAATGTGTACCTAATACATGCCCACCACCACCATCTAATCTTCACATTCCAACCTTCCTTTCCATTTCCATAAATTGACTCATGATTTTATCCATGGTCCCATTCCAATTGACTTATTAAAAGAACCATTCCAGGAACTCCTTCCTATTTTTTTAATACATACATCAGCATTTTCACTATATGCCCTCAAGGACATCAGAAAAATCTGCTATTGGTTTCATATTTTAAAATAAAGAAGGAGAAAAAGTCAATGTGCTTTAACCCATTAGTGCTCATATTTTTGCTGTTCCTTTTCAGCAAAAATATTCAAAGGTATTTTTTACAGTCAGTAGTTACCTTTCTTATCCCCTTCTCCTTCTATCTGAAACAAAGTAATTTTTCCTCCACAGGAGTCCATTGTAGTCTCTTTCTAGATCACCAATGCTGTCCACATTATATAATCTCTGGGAAGCTAAATAATGGCACCCTGGAGATATCCAGGTCATAAGCACTTGAAGCTGAGAATATTTTTACCTTGCATGGTAAAAAGGACTTTGCAGGTATGATTATGTTAAGAGTCTTTAAATAAGAGAATTATCCTGGATTATAGTTTAAGGCCAATAAGCATATTTCAAAATTTTCTTCAGTCATGATATATTTCTTTTACTTTTGGATATCACACTCCCTATATCTTTAACAGTGCATTTTTGTAGTTATTTCATGAAAGTTTCTCCAGCTTCATAAACTAGCAGAAATGAAAAGAAATAAAAATCTAAG
The DNA here is from genome assembly GCF_051225735.1 of Oryctolagus cuniculus. NCBI lineage: Eukaryota > Metazoa > Chordata > Mammalia > Lagomorpha > Leporidae > Oryctolagus > Oryctolagus cuniculus. Next base: position 154,868,358 of record NC_142869.1, on the reverse strand, counting down.
GCACAATCACATTTATTATTCAAGAGAATTGAGTAACTCGGAAAAAATATATTCAAGCCAGATCCTAATCTATGATAATGTTATATGAATGGTAACTTCCTAAGTTATACAAGATGTTAATATTTATTATTATTGGAGCTGGCACTGTGATGTAGAAGTTTAAACCTCCTCATGCAGTCCCAGCATGCTTCATGGGTACCAGTTCAAATCCTGACTGTTCCACTTGCAGTCCAGCTCCCTGCTAATGCATCTGGGAAGGCAGTGAAAGATGGGCCCTTGGGCCCTTGCACTCACCTAAGAAATTCCTGGCTCCTGGCTTTGGCCTGGCCTAGCCCCAGGCACTGAGTTCATTTGGAAAGTAAACCAGGGGATGGGAGATCTTTTATCACTCTCTCTCTCCTTCTCTCTCTGTATCTCTGCCTTTCAAATAAAAAAGTAAATACATTTTTAAAGATTTATTATTATTTCATAGTTAGCAGAATAATGTTATTATTTAATTCCATTTCTAACATGATAATTGAGAAGTAGAAAAAATATTGTTCTAGATTCAAAGATTTGAGCGAACTGTTATTGTTACTCTTGTTGCTAACACTGAGTCCAGTTCCTCTATTTGATCTGGAGTCAGATGCGCTACCATTGCTCCTGAAGGTCTCCAGTTCCTCCTCTATCTGAAAAGTGAAGGATTTATTGAGTCATCCAATGTCACTTAGAGAGATTAGTTAAATTTGTTTCAGACAGCTGTATTTCAAGAAAATGATCCTTAAAAGTTGGTAAAGTATATTATTAACAGAACTATATCATTACTGTTGTTTTAACACAAATTTAGTCAGTTTTTAAAAATTTTTATATATTAACTTTTATTTTATTTGAAAAGCAGAAAGACAAAGAGAAAAAGAAGCAGAGAGAAATCTTTCATCTACTTGCTTACTGCCCCCAACTTCCAGGACCAGACCAGGCCAAAGCCAGGAGCCCAGAACTCAATTCAGGCCTCCAGAGGGTAGGCTCCTAAATATCCGAGCCATCACCTGCTGCCTTCCAGAGTGCATAGAAGCAGGAAGTTAACTCAGAAACAGAGCTGGGACACGAATCAGGCGCCCATTCCTCCTGGAGAAGCGGGTGTCCTAAACACCAAGCATTCGCCACTTATTTAAGTTTTGAGAAATGTAGACAAGCAAGATATGAAATTACTAATGGGGAATTTAAAGGGAGAATGTAGCTCGACTTCTCTTTTTTAAATTATTATCAGTTCATGAATTAATAATGGAACTTCAACTGAGATACTTTAACCTCTGTCTGTAGAGGTCTCTAGAAAAATTCATTTTTCTAAGAGAAAATGCTGAACTCACAAGGAAGAGATTTTTTAAATCTCATGAAATATTTATGAAGTTAATAAAATCTAAAATGTTGAACATCATTTTATTAAAAATAATGATTATTGAGGAAGCAGTGGAAGGTGAATATAATCAATGTTTTTGTCTTTTTATTTTAAAATATTTCAAATAATACAGGAGAGTATAAAGAAGATTTTAATGAGCATACAGTTTCATCAATTTTTAATATTTTGCCATATTTGCTTGACATGTAGCTATTAAACACATACATATGCATATTATTTGCAATTTTAAGTGTTGTATTATAATTCTATAAAATGAATGTAAAAACAGTGTGGTATTATTACAAGACAGAATATACTTGACCAGAAAACAACACAAATATTTGCAATATATACAAAGAGAATATCTTCATAATGTAGAGATATGAAAGGAACTCACGAGACTTCAAACTAAAGAAGTAAATACAATGATGGATTTGATCACTTCAAAATTAAGGAATTTTTTTCTTCACTCCTAAGAAAAGAGGAAAGAAGTAATTCGGTACCTCCTCTGTTCAAACACTTCACTAATATTTTCCAATCCAGAAAACTCTAATACCTTTAAATTTTTCTCATACATCTTCTCATTTGAATCCTCTATTCAGTTGCCTATTCCTTCGCTAAAGGGTCTCTGAATGGCACATAAAATGACATGCATGCATGAACTGTGTTGACATATGTACATGACAAAATGAAAGACAATAATTGCAACATCTAAATTAAATATCTCAAACATATTAGAATCTTCTGTAAAGCTGTAACAGGCACAGTAATTACACATGAGCACAGGACATAGAGAAGAACAAGCCTTGGGAATTCAAAGACTAACAGTCATGGGGAGAGAAATTCAAACTCATTAGCAGTCACAAATTTAAAGCAAGAGGCCAACGTTGTAGGGCAGCAGGTAAAGACACCAACTGTGATGCCCACATCCATACAGGTGCCAGTTTGTGTCTCAGCTGTTCAGCTTCCGATGCAGCTCCCTGCTAATGGTCTGGGAAACCCAGCAGAAGATGACTACATGTTTCACCCCTGCCACCCGTGGGAGAGACTAGGAGGAGGCTCTTGGATCTTGGCCTCAGCCTGGCCCAGTGCTGGCCATTGAAGCCATCTAGGAAATAAACAAGCAGATAGAAGATTCTCCCCTCTCCACAACCTTGACTTCCACAATGAATAAATAAATGCTTTTAAAAAAATAAATTTCAATCAAAACTACAAAATGAATGGTTTTATATATATATCGTGTTCATACATATATATATATTCATATAAAACAATTTTATATATATATATATATATATGGCTGTATACTATCAACTATTGACCAGGTATGATGATATTGGAATCCTTATTTTCTACTAAGAAAAATTTTTATTTTTGCAAACTTTCTGGAGAGCAACCTGATATAATGGAGCCAAAATTCCTAATTTTAGTCTCCTAGATCAGAAATTGTTTTGCAGTCACAATGAAAAGAAATTAAACAAGTAATTGACAGTGTTTGGAGATGTCCTGGGTTTTTAGCTTATAATACATAGTAAGCTTCATATATATATGAACTATTATAGAGTGCTATACAGCAGTTAAAACCAAGGCATAAATAAGAAGAATAAGTTTATTACTGGTAATCATCTTTTCAAAAAAGGAAGAGAAACTGTCATTGATAACCCTGTTTGGTCAGTTTATGACTCAGGAAATACATGATTTTAGGACCTGAATATTTCCTAATGACAAGGGCCCAACAAGATAACTAAACGAAGCCTAAGTGGTTGTGGCATTTAACACAAAGTTTTCGCAAAATTAATTGCTGGGAGGGCTCTCCTAGCTGCCTTTTGTCTGTTTGGGTTCCATCTTCCCTCTTTGGAAAGCAAGCCCTCCCTTCCTATGCACTCACTTTGTGACAGGTACTCCCAATGTCAGCACAGCCTGAGTGACCCAGATCTAGTTCCTGTGTGGCTATGGCCTCACCAGCTGCTGATCAGCAGAAAGTACATCTACATGTACATATGTCAACACAGTTCATGCATACATGTCATTTTATGTGCCATTCAGAGACCCTTTAGCGAAGGAATAGGCAACTGAATAGAGGATTCAAATGAGAAGATGTATGAGAAAAATTTAAAGGTATTAGAGTTTTCTGGATTGGAAAATATTAGTGAAGTGTTTGAACAGAGGAGGTACTGAATTATTTCTTTCCTCTTTTCTTAGGAGTGAAAAAAAAAACAGTTCAAGTTGCAGTTATATGATGAAACATTATGTATTTTCCATTAGACAAAAACAAATCTCAAAGATGTGAGCTGAGTGGGTGGAGATGGCTACCTAGAGTTCCACTATATTTTCACTGTTTATCCATTTCCCTAACTGTCGTCATTAAAGCACATAGGAGTCTAAGACCCTGCTCCTGTTCGGGAATTCTAATTGCCATAATATTCTGCATGCATGTATGGTTCAGTTCATATTCGTGTTTTACTGAATTCCTCCTATGTGGTCAGTCACAGGAGCAAAATCATGTTGACAAGACAACACAGAAAGGATGTGGGAAATGAGGGAGAATGCACATTTTTCAAGGACTTGCTTTAACAGTTTTGTTTTCCTTCCCCCTTTAGGATTCACTGTGAATTTTACTGCATATTTTAATATTATCTCACAAAATATGATTTCCACATGGAGCTACTCAGCTCACAAAGGATTTCTCTGCAGCTATTCTTCCAGTGCTAACAATTGCTTCTGCTGAAACTTGATCTAAATTTGTAACAGCCACCTAGGTAACATTTAGCTAGCAGGTGTAAAATCTACACACGGAAATTAAGCCTTGGGAACCTGGCAATGCTGGTAGAGTTGGCAAGGACACCAAGCCCAGCGTTGTAATTTCCCCCATCCATATTTCAGTGTTCCTTGTGTTAATATGAAGTTGGACACATTTTTATTATTTAATATTTACTAGTGTCCTCCAGCTAACTCCAAGATGCTGAGAGACAGAAACTGCATGCCAAACTATGGTGTTCTCAGGCTGGCCTTAAGCAATACAATGAAAGAAAAGAAATACAGCTTTTAGTCACCTCCTCATTTGAATCCACAGCTTCTACCTGGAGCTTGAACAGCTATCAAAATCTGGCCTGAAGATATGCTCCATTGTCAGTGTTTTTATTTCAGCTAGAACATGACTTTGTGTTCCCTTTCCCAAGAATACTGGATTTTTAAGTCTTGTTTCCAGTTGGGAGGTCAAATAGTACTCATAATCAAAATTATATCAAATAATAAAAAAAGACAACAAAGTTGTACAACTGATATACTGCTACATAAATGCATATGTAGATGCACATATATATGTGACCATGTGTGTATATATGTACTTGTGAATATATATATATATATATATATATACTTGAATGCATATCTAAGTACCTTAATTTTAAAGGGACTTCAAAAAGTTCATAGAGTAATGGATATTTGGTCTAGCAGTTAATATTTTACAATTAAAAAGCCTGCATCCCATGTACTCTGACAAGTGCATCCAGCTCCAGATTCTACCTTCCTCGAATAATCATGTTCCTGATGATACATATAGGCCTGGAATGAGTCCCTGACTCCTGGCTTCAACCTTGACCCAGCCTCAGCCATCCAGGTCATCTGAGTAGTGAATCAGCATTGGGAGTGCTACCTCTCTTTGTCTCTCATTCTGTCTCTGACTTGCAAATAACTTTAGAAGTATATTTTAAAGTTTATGTAAATGGAATTCAGAAATAAGTTTATTTTGGTGCAAACAATTTTGAAATCCATGCACACAAGAATTCTTCACACAGTTAAAGGAAAATCGGCAGTATGTGAAAACTGCATGGAATTAAAAGAATTTTTTATACACCAAAATAAACACATCTCTTAATTTCATTTTGCATTAACTTTTGGACTTTCTCTCACATATTTACATATTTGACTCTATAATGGAGTAAGTGCCAGGCGATGTCCAGCCAGACAATTATTGTCCAAGGTGCTTATGAAGACACGGGAAGCCTCATAATCACCAGGTGGTTTGAGATTGTTGGGAGGAGAAAGCAACCAGAAAGTCTGGCCTTTATTTGCTGTTTCTCTTTGATAAATGTGTTGCCTCCCAGAGAATGAATTAGATTCCTTGTGGAATCTAGAAACCATCGTGTACGAAAACATTCCCTTAAATGAAGAATTAGATCTATAAATTGTGTCTTTGTTGAATAATTGTTCAGGCCCTAAGGATGAAAGAACTATAGCACAGCATGCAGTTTGGCTTCTCAGATCCCAGCTGGCTCCATCCTATAAGGACAGCTGTGAGCCCCTTTTCTGGGCTCTGAGGTGGGTTCTGAGGAAACTGCTGATATGTAACTGCGCAGGGATTTGCACTGTGTGGCCTCCTGCTCTAGGTTGATGTCTGTACACTTAGCCAAGTGACTCCTTAATGTCGCCTAACGTTGCCGCGGAATGCACTAAGGAAAGTGTTTCTGTGCAGAAGGGACTCCTCCTAGCATTCCATTACCCATGAAAATCACTGCAGAAAATTAATATATGCCTTTTGTGTAGTAAAATGTATTTTTAACATTTTATTTAAATTTATAAAACAAAAATTATGAGATAGTAATACAAAACAGTATTTTTCACTTTGTGTTTCTATGCGGGTGCAAACTGTTGAAATCTTTACTTAATGTATACTAAACTGATCTTCTGTATATATAGAAAATTGAAAATGAATCGTGATATGAATGGAAGGGGAGAGAGAACGGGAAAGGGGAGGGTTGTGGGTGGGAGGGAAGTCATCGGGGGGTGGGGGGAAGCCATTCTAGTCCATAAGCTGTACTTTGGAAATCTATATTCATTAAATAAAAGTTAAAAAAAAGATAGTAATACAAAGCATTCCCATATATGCCTCACTCCATTCTCCCTTTCAACATCTCATTAGTATCTTTTTCACAATTAAAGAGCCACACTAAGCTTCCTCTAGTTCAGTACAAAAAACTTTCAGTATGTCAATGAGCATCCTAATTAGTTACCATCATCTGAGTCCTATTATCTTGATGTGTATAGAAGTTATATATATATATATATATATATATATATATCTCCATAGTCTTTCTCCTGGCCCTTTGACTTTTTTTTTCAGGGACACACACATTTGAGTCAACAAAAGATTCTACTTCCTGAATAATCTTGCAACCAACCCAATGCATCTGAGAACCTTCATAGTTATACCTTCCTCTGTCTCAAGATGAAGAACTTTCTACTTTTGAGAAAGTTTGTTCAAGTGCTCTATTCAAAATACTGTGATGTTTTGAACTTGAGAAATGACGAGTAATATTTTTTTCTATGGGATGGGATAAGGGATATTTGAAATTCTGTGAGCCATAAGATCTTGGTCACCACTAGTCAATTTTGCAGTTGTAGCATGAAAGCAGCAGTAGGAAAAAAGCACTAGTAAGTGAATGTTTATTTACAAACACATGTAGTCAGACAGATTTGAACCTAGGGCTGCAGTTTGCACCCCCTCCCCAGATTTAACACATGTTAAAAATCACTGTAGTGTCAAGGGCAAGCAAAATTCAGTCCTAAAAAAACAGGACATAACAATCATAGTCATTATTTTGGTTTACTGAAGAAGCTCATTGTTTGAGTTTACCTGTGTCAACACTTGAGAAATTATTGAGCAATATTTAAACTTAGACACATTAAAGACCATACTCAATCCTGCCTTCAGCCCAGTGTACTCACTGGAAGATAAAATAATGAGGAAACCTCACCATGCCCTTGGATTGATAGATAGATAGATAGATATTGATCAATCTTGAGGCAAAGATACATAAATGATCTAGCATCAAGCAGAATAGGGCGAGTTCTTATTTCCAGGCTAATGACAATTTTTCTTTTTCACACCTTTGAGTCTTGATTTTCTTACCTGAGAAGTGTATGTATAAATAATAGAAAGCACTTAGCTCACAAAATCCTTTCTAATAATAGGGTCACCACTTCTGCAACTATATATAGACAATGTTGAGGTCAACTTTTTGATGATCATCATTGCCACATGTGGCATTACCATAATTCTGAGACCAGTTATGACCAAGGTCAGTTAGTGTTCATATGAACATTGTTCTAGTAATATTTCTAGAGAACAAACTAGGAATCTTTTAAATTTTCTCTTTATTCTATCTGCATAAATTCTGTTCTCAATGATATAATTTTCTTTCTTATAGCTACTTTGGGATTTGTTAGATTTCCTTTTTTATTTGTTAATGTGAAAACTCAATTTTTTAAGATTTATTTTGTTTATTTGAAAGGCTGAGTGACAGAGAGAGAGGAAAAGGTACAGAGAGGGAGAATCTTTTTTTTTTTTTTTTGCTTTCAAACTTTTATTTAATGAATATAAATTTCCAAAGTACAGCTTATGGATTACAATGGCTTCCCCCCATAACGTCCCTTCCACCCGCAACCCTCCCCTTTCCCACTCCCTCTCCCCTTCCATTCACATCAAGATTCATTTTCGTTTCTCTTTATATACAGAAGATCAGTTTAGCATACATTAAGTAAAGATTTCAACAGTTTGCTCCCACACAGACACATAAAGTGAAAAATACTGTTTGAGTACTAGTAATAGCATTAAATCTCAATGTACAGCACACTAAGGACAAAGATCCTACATGAGGAGTAAGTGCACAGTGACTCCTGTTGTTGACTTAACAAATTGACACTCTTGTTTATGGCCTCAGTAATCACCCTAGGCTCTTGTCATGAGCTGCCAAGGCTATGGAAGCCCCCTGAGTTCACTGACTCTGATCATATTTAGACAAGGCCATGGTCAAAATGGAAGTTCTCTCCTCCCTTCAGAGAAAGGTACCTCCTTCTTTGATGACCCATTCTTTCCACTGGGATCTCACTTGCAGAGATCTTTCATTTAGGGTTTTTTTTTTTTTTTTTTTTTCCCAGAGTGTCTTGGCTTTCCATGCCCGAATTAGTCTCATGGGCTTTTCAGCCGAATCCGCATGCCTTAAGGGCTGATTCTGAGGCCAGAGTGCTGTTTAGGACATCTGCCATTCTATGAGTCTGCTGTGTATCTCACTTCCCATGTTGGATTGTTCTCTCCCTTTTTCATTCTATCAGCTAGTATTTGCAGACACTAGTCTTGTTTATGTGATCCCTTTGGTTCTTAGTCCTATCATTATGATCAATTGTGAACAGAAATTGATCTCTGGGACTAGTGAGATGGCATTGGTACATGCCGAGAGGGAGAATCTTAATTTTGCTGGTTCACCCTTAAAGGATTGCAACAACCAGAGCTGCCTAGGCAAAAATCAGGAGCCAGAAACTTTATCCTGGTTTTCCTGTGGGGTGATGGAAGTCCAAATACTTTGGCCATCTTCTACTGCTTTCCCAGGCACATTAGTAGGGAGCTGGATCAGAAGTAGAGCAGGCAGTACTTGAACCGGCACTCCAATATGGGGTGCCAGCATTGCAAGAGAAAGCTTAATCTGCCATGCTACGGCACTACCCTGAAACTCAGAATTTTTTATTTTAACCTTTCTTCCTTCCTATCAAGCATTTAGAGTTTATTTATTTTTATTTATTTGAAAGAGGGAGAGGAGAGGAGAGGAGAGGAGAGGAGAGGAGAGGAGAGGAGAGGAGAGGAGAGGAGAGGAGAGGAGAGGAGAGGAGAGGAGAGGAGAGATTAAAGAAATCTTCTGTTACTCCCCCAACTCTCAAAACAGCCTGGGTTGCCCAATGGTGGACCTAGGAGTCAGGAATTTCAGCCAGGTTCCCCATATGAGTGGCAGGAACTCAAGTGCTAAAGCCATTTTCTGCTACCTCCTAGAGTTCATCAACAGAAAATAAATTGGAAACAGAGGCAAGACTCAATCCTAATCACTCTGATATGGGATGTGGGCGACCTAAGTGATGGCCTGGCCTTCTGTACCTCTCTAACATGAGCATTTAACTGTACTCTAGATATTACTAATTATTGCTTTACCTATAACCTAAGTTTTAATATGTTGTGTATTCCCATTCCAAAATACTTTGTAATATTTAAATTTATAGTTTCTATTTATTCCTTGACTCAAAAACTTATTTAGAACTATGCTGTTTAAATTCTAAATTATTTCCTTGGTACTTTAATTACCCATAATTCTCATTTTAATTACCAAATTAAAATTCTGATTAAGTCTAATGTGGCTACAGAACATTCTCTGAAATATATTATTCTTTAGGAATTGATTTAAACAATTTATGGCCAAAGACATGAAACATATTAATGAACATCCCATGAGCACTTCAAGGAAATACACATTTTACTACAGTGCTGGGTCTTCAAATTGTTAATTAGATCATATTGATCAGTTTGTTGTTCAGATTTTCTCATAATAATTTGTTTCCTGAAATTTGATTATAATTTGTTTAGGTTTTGTTTCTCTGTTTTCATCTCATTTCAGGTTTTACATAATATTTCTTAGTGCTGTGCAATGATCTTTCGTTAATATATGGAGAAACTTTGATAATTATTTCTTCAAATATATTTTTTCTGATCATGCTTTCTTTTTCCTTATGGGACAAAACTTACCTATATGTTAAGCTACTAGATACTTGCATGGATATACAGATCCATTCTGTTCATCAATTTGAAAATTCTTTTTGTGTCTTTCAGTTCCTTGATACTGTATCTTCTTTCGTAGTGTCTGATATGCTGTTAGCACACTCAGGGTTTTTTGATTCTTTTGCTTCAAATATTGTAGTTTTCTGTTTTTAAATTTTAATTGATATTTTTAGATTCAGTGTGATTTGTAGATACAATTCTAAGAACATAATGATATCCCCTTCCTCCCTGCATCCCTCCAGCCTCCTCTCCCCTTCCCAAACTCTTTCTTTCTCCCATTCCTTTTTTGGCTTTGAGATAAGATATTTAAAATTATATTACAGTAACATGGCTTAATATTTCACCAATAGCTTTGTTTTTAATTTTATTTATTTGAGAGATAGAATTATAAACAGAGAGAGGAAGAGACAGAGAGAAAGGTCTTCTGTCCACTGGTTCGCTTCTCAAATTACCACAAAAGCAAGAGCTCAGGCAATCCAAAGCCAGGAGCCAGGAGCTTCCTCCAGTTCTCCCATGGAAGAGCAGGGGCCCAGGTTCTTGGGCCATCTTCTATTGCTTCCCCAGGCCATTAGCAGAGAGCTTTGATATGAAGAGGAGCAGCCGGGACACAAAAAGGTGCCCAGATGGGATGCTGGTGGATGCTAAGGTGGGGAGGCTAGGCCTACTACACCACAGTGCCTGCCCCCAGCAGTTTTGTTTTCAGGAATAATCCCTGTATTATTTTGATACATCCTCTCCTTGTTTTAGTTAATATTTTCAAGGGGCATTTCAAAAGACATGGGAAAATTGCATAAAGACAGGTTTACTGGGGTCAGTGCTGTGGTGTAGTAAGTTAAGCCTTCGCCTGCAAAGCCAGCATCCCAAGTGGGTGCCAGTTCGAGCCCCAGCTGCTTTGCTTCTGATCCAGCTCCCTGATGATGTGCCTGGGCTAGCAGAGAAGGACAGCCCAAGTGTTTGTGATCCTGCACCCATGTGTGAGACCCAGAAGAAGCTCCTGGCTCTGGCCTGCCCTGGCCCTGACCCTTGCGGACTTTTGGGGAGTGATCAGTAGATGGAAAAACCTCTCTCTCTGTCTGGCCCTCTCTGTCTATAACTCTGTCTCTCAAATAAATAAATAAATTGTTCTCCCTGATAGGTGACAACTAACTGAGCACCAAACACTTTATCCTTCTTAGTATTTTTTTTTTTGGTTTGTTCTATTTAATACTTCTGGTTGAATACTGTAATCAATACACAATTATTCTTAAGTGCTGAATCTTAACTGAAAAGTGATCGCTGTTAAATATAAGAGTGGGAATAAGAGAGGGAAGAGATGTGCAATTTGGGACATGCTCAAGCTGACTTACCTCAACCAGTAGAGTTAGAAACATACCAGGGGATTCCAATTCAATCTCATCAAGGTGGCAGGTACCAATGCCATCTCACTAGTCCCAGTGATCAATTTTAGTTCACAACTGATCATAATGATAGGATTAAGAACCAAAGGGATCACAAAAACAAGACTAGTGTCTGCAAATACTAGCTGATAGAATAAAAAAGGGAGAGAATGATCCAACATGGGAATGTGAGATACAAAGCAGACCCATAGAATGGCAGATGTCCTAAACAGCACTCTGGCCTCAGAATCAGCCCTTAAGGCATGCGGATTCGGCTGAAAAGCCCATGAGACTAATTCGGGCATGGAAAGCCAAGACACTCTGGGAAAAAAAAAAAAAAAAAAAAACCCTAAATGAAAGATCTCTGCAAGTGAGATCCCAGTGGAAAGAATGGGTCATCAAAGAAGGAGGTACCTTTCTCTGAAGGGAGGAGAGAACTTCCATTTTGACCATGGCCTTGTCTAAATATGATCAGAGTCAGTGAACTCAGGGGGCTTCCATAGCCTTGGCAGCTCATGACAAGAGCCTAGGGTGATTACTGAGGCCATAAACAAGAGTGTCAATTTGTTAAGTCAACAACAGGAGTCACTGTGCACTTACTCCTCATGTAGGATCTTTGTCCTTAGTGTGCTGTACATTGAGATTTAATGCTATAACTAGTACTCAAACAGTATTTTTCACTTTATGTGTCTGTGTGGGAGCAAACTGTTGAAATCTTTACTTAATGTATGCTAAACTGATCTTCTGTATATAAAGAGAAACGAAAATGAATCTTGATGTGAATGGAAGGGGAGAGGGAGTGGGAAAGGGGAGGGTTGCGGGTGGGAGGGACGTTATGGGGGGAAGCCATTGTAATCCATAAGCTGTACTTTGGAAATTTATATTCATTAAATAAAAGTTAAAAAATATTTTAAAATAAGTTTATTTTGGTACAAAAAAAGGAAATCCATGCAGATTTCATAATATCCATATTTCATGGACTTTTCAAAGACCCCTCATACAGCTCTTAACTGACAATATACATTCTGCTTTTTAAAACGCTAAATACATAGTTCTTTGTAGTTTTAATTTCTTGTCTTCTAAGCCAATACCTGGGTCACTGCAGGGTCAATTTATAATGCGTTCTTTTATTAAATGTCATAGTCCCTGATACTTTGCACATATAATATTTTTTTGTTAATTCCATGCTTGTTATTTTGCAGTATACACTATAATTACATTTTCTTACTTTAAAGAGCATTGCATTTGATTTAGGAGACAGTTTCACTAGTCGATGATCCTACAGTTAATTTCTTTTTTTCTTTTTCTTTTTCTTTTTTTTTTTTTTTTTTGACAGGCAGAGTGGACAGTGAGAGAGAGAGACAGAGAGAAAGGTCTTCCTTTGCCATTGGTTCACCCTCCAATGACCGCTGCAGCCGGCACACCACGCTGATCCGATGGCAGCATCCAGGTACTTATCCTGGTCTCCCATGGGGTGCATGGCCCAAGCACTTGGGCCATCCTCCACTGCACTCCCTGGCCACAGCAGAGAGCTGGCCTGGTAGAGGAGCAACCGGGACAGAATCTGGCACCCCGACCGGGACTAGAACCCGGTTTGCCGGGGCCGCAAGGCGGAGAATTAGCTTATTGAGCCGCGGCACTGGCGATCCTACAGTTAATTTCAAAGTTCATTTTCTGCTTTGCTAGGACAAACATATTTTGGCTTTTTTTTTTTTTACTCCCAAAATTTGGCAAAGACTGTTGGACAGGAGCTAGCAAAATAAAACTACAAGCCAAATGGACTGCTTTGAGTTTATTTTATTTTGTTTTCAAGGTCTTCTGGGTTTTGCCTTTTGCAAATACCTATACCTATTTGTTTATGTAATGTGTGCGACTTCTTTTACACTAGGATTGCAAAGTTGAGTAGTAATATTTATTACTTGTCCCTTTATAAAAACTTGCCCCTTTATAAAATAAAAAAAATTCTATCAACTGTCATTTAGGGCACAGTCTTTACCCCTAAAATGAAAACCTTTACTTTCTGAATTGAATGCATAGCATCTCAAAGAGTTATCTCTACTCTGTTTAGTTTGGAAGTCTGGAATCTCCAGTAGAACAATCCATAGATGTTTATTTAGCACATAACCCTGTAGCAACAGCTATTTTTCAAAGTTTCATGGTATCTCACTTTGGTCATGCACAGTACTGCTCACAGCAAATCTTTAAGAACAACACAGAGAGGTTAGTGTTTTGTTCCTCTGCAGCTCACATTTCCAGTATAAAACTCCACAAATTCTAGCCAATTTAGAATCCTGAAATTTTGATCTCTGCTTAGCTCACTAAGAGAACTGTTCTCCACTCAGCTTTGAGATGAAAGGACAGGCTTCTGCCTTCCCTTTTTCTCAAGAACCTCACAAAGCCTGGAAATGTCCTCTGTTGTGGTCTGCTCAGTGCAGTTCTATATCATAAAAATAAACCTAGCACAATTACCCCATTATGTCTGGAAGTGCAGCCAGTAACAGTAATTCAATACTACTTTATGATGTTGAAAAGTGATAAACGTCTCTGACAACTAATTAGTGAAATTTTTCAGCATGTTGTAGATAAATTGTGTCCCTAGTTACCAATGTGTGAAACTGCTGGACAATCTGTCAAATGAAGAGTCAAATTTTGAATTCAGTCTACAACTAAACTAAACTAACTACACAAAGTAGCATAGTAGCTCAGACATATCTCCTCTAAAAGCTATGTCTTGATCATTATATGTTGGAAAGATGCATGCATGAACCTTAATTAATTCAAGATGTTAAGTCTGACATTTCTAATGAGATGTTTATATTAATAACAACTTTAAATATGATGAATGTCAACATTAACCACTAATAATTACACACAAAAATGAAGCATTGTTAATTTCCTGAAGAATTGATAACATGGAAAATTACAGCTAATGGAACTAGTCGCACAAATTAATTCTAGATTAAAACGACAGAACAGTGTGTATTTTACATTACGAAGACCACATTTTCAACTGAATAAACTCATTCTTCAGTGTGAGATCACTATAATTAGCCAAGTTTTCCCAATATCCCTGAATCTCAATTAAGCACATTGTATCTATAATTATCTTATTGAATTAGCCTTTGATGCTTCTGGGTGTTATAATCTTTAAAATGTCAAAATACAAAAATGAATAGTATCTATATTTTAATAATCATTCAAGAGTATTGTAAGTTTTAAGAATTATTAGTTGATAAGATTTTCTAGGCCATTTAATAACTAATCTGAATGTTTAAAAATTTTGTACAATTATTTCTGAACGTAAATATTACCAAACTGAAAGATAATTAGTGAATATTATTCAAACATTTTTGGTAAGATGTTAGGAAGGCTATTTATTTGTTTACTTATTAGATGATATGTTTCCATGATTTAGAAACAAACTAAAATCTGATAGGAAGCAGTTGTTTATTATATTATTAAAGAAGTTAAATAAATAATATACCAATGACTAACTACTTACCATTAAACAATCAAAATTTCAGTGTTTTTATTTCAGTGATTTTCATTTATATTTACATTTTTCTCCTTAATATGCAATATAGGAAAAATCACATAAGTCATAATCATATTTTATATACACACACCAGATAGCATATGCCTCCTTGGTAATTTGAAAGTAACTGTGGTACCAATTATAGACAAAAGTAAGAAGATCTACTATGTGAAAGCTAAAAGTTTACTTCCTGACGTTCTACACAAATCACATAGCCAAACTCTTCCAAAGCTTTATATAGCACTAGCTTGCAAAAAGACTTGTCAGATTTGACCTCCTAGAGTAGCTTACAAAAACAAACAAAAGAAAACCAATAAAATAAAAAAAAAATTGTATGGAATCAATAACAATGAGTCAAACATTTAAGTTAGAATGGTAGCACTGGTTTTAGAGTCTCAGTCATGGACTATAAGTACTTTCTATCAAAATGAAAAACTAATAAAATACATTATAGAAAAATAATTTTTAAATTTTTGTTTATCCATCTTGTCAGGTTAGTAATAAAAAATGGTGTGTCTATGGTCACCTAACATGTAAGAAGTATCCATCTCCTTGTATAATGTTTTTTAATCAAAGATGCAAAAGAAAGGAGAGAGAGAGAGAGAGAGAGAGCGCACAAGTGAGAGATGCAGTGAAAGCTCCCATCTGCCATGTCATTGCTTAAAAGCCCTCAACAGCCAGGACTGGGCTTGCCAAAGCCAGAAAATAAAAACTCAATCAAGATCACCCCCATGGGTAGCAGGGACTCAACCACTGGATCCATCACTACTGTCCCCCAGGGTCTGCATTGTCAGGAAGCTGGAATCAGGACCCTGAACTGGGAATCAAACCAAAGCATTCCAATATGGGATGCAGGAGTCTCAACCATTAGGCCAAATACCCGTCCATATTGAATAGAAATGTAGTTAACTGAAAGGTACTTTTTTGCCTCAGGGTATTGACCCTTTCTGAAAATTTTTCAATTGTAAATCTAAATTTAAATTATATGTTGTTTCCTTATTTTGCTGATTACTGATAGAAGCAAGCTACATGTCTGTCTATAAAACATATAAAAATTGGACATATTTCCATTACTTAATATACACCAATTATATTCATGACAGAGCTTAAAAAGAGCACTCAGGGAGAAAAACATGCAATAAAATTCTAAGTAAAACTCTAATTATAATAAAACCTTGTAGAAGAAAGCAAGAGAAACAGAATACTTGAACTACCCATATCTTACACTATTTAAGAAATATCAAGTGAGATGAACAGCAGAAAGATGGTGGAATAAGGCCTCCCAGAACACATCCTTCCTGCAGAAATATCAATTTGCATAACTAGCCACACTAAAAAATACCTTCACAAGAGCTAAGGAAACCCAATGAGAGATTACAGCACCTGGATGATAGCACCTGTATGAAAAGATAAATTGATGTGGAGGAAGACTGTTTTATGTTACACACATCACTGCTTCCCCAACCACAGGCAGTAAAAAATGGAGAGATAACCTCTTTTTGAGCGCAAGCAAAGGAAAGTGGGGATTGGATCACCCTTGGGTCCCAGCACTGAGCCAACACTTGAAATCCTAGTCCTCAGGCACATAGCCTTAGTATGACCCAGCCTTCAGGTTCACCTCTGTAGACATAGAGTCCAGGCCTGCTCAGCACCAACTTGTCCCTGTAGACTTAATCTCCAGGCCTTGTTGAATATTCAGACAACCTCGGAAACTGACCCAAGCTCAGGCTGAACTCAGTGCCTGGACTGAAACTTTAGTAAGACACAAAGATAGGAACCATGAACACAATTTCTGGAGTGTCCTGTGCCCGGATACCCCAAGAATTCCCACCCATAAAGTGAAGCCCCACACTCCAGCAGACCCAAGGTCCAGAGTTACCCATATAAATCCTACCTCTGAGCCAAGCCCCTGGACCCAGAATGAAGGGCAGGACCTTACACACAGACTCCAATGGTCCAACAGGCCCAGGTTCCAAACTAGGTCCCAAAGTCCCAGACTATAGGACAGCCCCATTGCTTCAGAAAGTAGACCATCATCAGTGGCCTCAGGATCCAGACCTACCCCCATAGACCTATACATCATCCTTACTGCAGGCTACCGGGCTTGTCTCACGTTCTAGGACAGTCTCTATTGCCCCCAAGATCCAGTGGATCAAGATCCAGGTTTGTATTGAATATTCAACATTTTGGCTTGTACCAGTCATTCATCTTGTCAGGATGACTTCCATGGATAATGTAGGACTACCAATGCAGTCACAGTTTCAAGAACTGGCTCCAGAGATTCAGTTTCCAGGCCCAACCAAGTACCAGGCAATCCTATGATAGGTTTAAACAGAGCATTAAGACATTGTAGAGTCATCACTCAGCAGCCAGGAATGGATGGGGCCAGATATTATTATCTCCACAGTTAATATCAGATTTACAATTACCTCATGGACTCGGACTCTGGGCCCATCCTGGAACTGGCTCACTCCAGCAGCAAAAGTTAAAGGTTTACTCCAGTGTCAGGTCTATTCCTGTGTACCTAAGCTTCTAGCCCACACTCATGGATTCAAGTTCCAGGCCTGTCCTTTCACACCCAATCAACAAGTCCACTCAAGTGAATACAGGCTAGAGACACACCTATAGAGACACAGTTGCCTGGTCCACCTACATCTCACCCAGCAGACAGCAAGCTAGCTGGCAGAGGGCTTCAACAGCAAGGCTACCAATAGACCACACAAGGTGGCCTATTCAGAATCTCTAGGTGGGTTGACTGGAGACGGGCTTTCCCAGGAAAAATCATTCTGGGATGAACAGATCAGCCTTTATTTCTTCAAATGTATGCATAGCAACTTAAGGCAAAAAGAAACACGAATCTCAAACACAATAGGAATGACATTATCAAGATGGCAGAATTCTGTGGCTCTCCTCCCAACTATCAGAAATCCAGCTAGGAGTTATCCATAGGAAAGACTGCTTTCAGACAAAACCAGACACATTCAGAGTAGTAAGGAAATGAACAGAAATTTTTTCAAACGATGAAATACAGACAGCCAACAGACACACAGAAAAATGATCAGGATCACTAGCCATCAAGGAAATGCAAATCAAAAGCAAAATAAGAAATCACCTCACTCCAATTAGAATGGCTATTATCCAAAAAATAACAAATGCTCGTGATGTTGTAGAGAAAAGGTACCCTAATAAACTGTTGGTATGAATGAAAATTGCTACAACAGTCATAGAAGACTGAATGGAGATTGCTCAGAAAATGAAAAATATATCTATAATATATGCCAGCTATCCCACTTCTGAGAATATATCCAAAGAAAATGAAATAACCATATAAAAGAAATAACTCTACTTCCATGTTCATAATCAGCTTAATTCAAAATAGCAAAAATATTAAATCAACTCATATTTACATCAATAGATGATCAAAGAAAATGTGATATATGTTATGATGGGGTATTAATTAGCCATAAAAAAATAAAGGAATCCTGACATTTGCATCAAAAATGGATGGAACTGGAAATCATTATGTTAAATGAAATAAATCTGATCCAGAAAGAGAAAATCACATGTTTTCTCTTATATGTGAAAGTCAATATACATATTATGAAAATTTTGTGGATATTGGCCGGCGCCGCGGCTCAATAGGCTAATCCTCTGCCTTGCGGCGCCGGCACACGGGGTTCTAGTCCCGTCTGGGGCGCCGGATTCTGTCCCAGTTGCTCCTCTACCAGGCCAGCTCTCTGCTGTGGCCAGGGAGTGCAGTGGAGGATGGCCCAAGTCCTTGGGCCCTGCACCCCATGGGAGACCATGATAAGCACCTGGCTCCTGCCATCGGATCAGCGTGGTGCGCTGGCCGCAGCGCGCTGGCCACGGCGGCCATTGGAGGGTGAACCAACGGCAAAGGAAGACTTTTCTCTCTGTCTGTCTCTCTCACTGTCCACTCTGCCTGTCCAAAAAAAAAAAAAAATTGTGCATATCATGTAATTTGGTATTTAGAAATAAATATTGCTTCACTGAATCATGCTATGTAAATAGCAATACATTCTTCCTCCCCCATGTTAAAATGAGTGGAAAGTAGATGATCAGCTTCCCCATTATTCTGACATCCTTTTCAGGGGGTTCATTCTTATGTTAAAAAAAACATTTGGAGGCCAGCACTGAGGCTCACTAGGCTAATCCTCTGCCTGTGGCGCTGGCACACTGGGTTCTAGTCCAGGTTGGGGCGCTGGTTCTGTCCTGGTTGCTCCTCTTCCAGTCCAGCTCTCTGCTGGGGCCCAGGAGTGCAGTGGAGGATGGCCCAAGTGCTTGGGCCCTACATCTGCATGGGAGACCAGGAGGAAGCACCTGGCTCCTGGCTTCGGATCCGGATCGGCGCAGTGCGCCGGCCATAGCGGCGATTTGAGGGCTGAACAAACAGAAGGAAGACCTTTCTCTCTATCTCTCTCTTTCTCACTGTCTAACTCTGCATGGGGGGGAGGGGCAACATTTGGAGTACTGGAAGGGCTAGTTATATGGGGTAAGTTGGAGACAAAGAAGCAGAGTTCACAACTACCAGCACACAGATCTTGGCTATTGCTCTGTATTCTAGACAATGGAAGTGTCACAACAGAAAGAATAGCCAATTGCATTATTTTTCAGGAAACATCATCTACAAGACCACTAGTCTTGAACTCCTATCCAACTTCCTCAGAAAACACTAAGGCTTGGTTACTTCTCCCCATGGCCAGGAGGCAACTTCAGGTCAGCAATTACTTGTGAGGGAAATATCTGTCTCTAACCAACTCCAGGGGCCAAGATGGGAACCAACTAAACCCCAGTTCTATCATTAAGCTTTACACAGGGCATAAGGCAACTGCAGGTCAGAGGTTAACTGTGGAGATAATAGCTGGCCCCATGCAACCCTGGCTGCTGAGTGATGATTTACCATGCATTGATGTTCACTTAATTCTACCCTAGGTTGGGAGACAAGGTCAAGTACATACCATGCATATCTGTCCCCTTCCACTCCACATCACTAGAAAACATCTGCATGGATTTCTCCAATTCTCATAGCCTAGCATTCAACCATATCCAACACACATCGAAGACAACTTGCAATCCTGGCAAACCAGGGCTGATCACAGAGACCATCCAATACTCTCTTTGGACTACAGAGTACAATCAGCAGATCACAGGCAGGAATACATTCAATTAAGGAATTCAGCTCCAATGTCTGGCTAAGATCACTATTAGCTGGCTCATTCACAAGCCCAGGCTAGTTTACATTGTAAGAATTTATCACAGCCAGATATCTACAAAGTTCAGAAGAGATGGCTTTCCCATCAAATACACAAATTTCAATGGAAGGACACAGAATGAAGAAAAATAAATGTGGTACAACCAAAAGAAACTAATAAACCTCCAAAAATGGACTCAGAACCAAAATGGGGTTGGGGAATGCTGAAAATATTTCAAAATTAAATAGAGCTACTGGAATAGACTGTAAAGAAAATGCAGAGAGGTCACTTTTCAGTAAGGTCCTAGTGTCATAAGAATTGGCAAGAATCTATAAATTCTAGAGGGGATAAGTTGGTCAATTTTTTTTTTTTTTTTGACAAGCAGAGTGGATAGTGAGAGAGAGAGACAGAGAGAAAGGTCTTCCTTTTCCGTTGGTTCACCCCCCAAATGGCCGCTCTGGCAGCGCACTGCGGATGGTGCACCGTGCTGATCCGAAGTCAGGAGCCAGATGCTTTCTCCTGGTCTCCCATGCAGGTGCAGGGCCCAAGGACTTGGGCCATCCTCCACTGCACTCCTGGGCCACAGCAGAGAGCTGGACTGGAAGAGGGTCAACCAGGACAGAATCCGGCACCCCGACCGGGACTAGAACCCGGTGTGCTGGCGCCGCAGGGGAAAGATTAGTCTATTGAGCCGCGGTGCCGGCCCTGGTCAATCTTTTTAATTAATTAATTTTGAAAGGGAGAGTGACATGGCAGGGAGAGAGAGAGATATCTTCTACCCACTGGTTCACTCCCCAAATGTGTGAAGTAGCAGGCATTGGGCCAGGCTGTAGCTAGGATCCAGGAACTCCATTTGTGTATTCTACATGAGTGTCAGGAACCCAAGTACTTGGCCATCCTGTGCTGCCTTCCAGGTGCATTAGTAGAAAGCTGGATTGGAAGTGGAAGCAGTACTTAATCCCTGGCAAACATATGATTTGTGCCTACCAAGTGGTAGCTTTACCCACTGTACCACAATACCTGCCTCAGACTGGTCAATCTTAAATGCTCTTGGCACCATGTGCTGTATGAGTATTGTTGATAAACCCTGTGGCTACATCAGTGGTGGGCCTCTGGTGTAATACACACTGCCAGGAGCAGTTGCTTCAGTGACATCTGAAGATTTAATCGCTAAGAAAGTGAAAGACTTACGTAAAAACTAGTCCTGCAGACACAATGATCCATTTCTAATGTTCCAAACAAGATTTCAACTTTGAGTCAACAATGTGAGAATAACATGTCATGGATTAAAATGATAAAAAACACAACAAGAAACATCAACATTTCCTAGAAAATAACCTTCAAAGTAGCCAATCCATGTGAGAGCAGAAGTGTGTAAAATTATTCAACCAATCAAGCTATCAGAAAATTAAGGTGACAGCTTTTTAAAAAAAAAAATTACACTATGATTTACTACTCAAAATATGATGAATGCATACAGTGACTGGAAAAAAATACCTCCACCTAGTAATTATAGAAGTAATTTGCACATTTCTTTTTCTCTATTCAGAAAAGGTACATTTTATATTTCATCCCACCTGCATTCAACACCTGCATAAGTCTCTTCAGCAGTTATTTAGTTGTATTTAAAAGACAAATAGAGCATATAATTATTACTTTAAAAATAATTTGCACTAACATTTGAATTTGGATTTGAATTTTAACAATGCATTAAATAGAAGTTGAAGACAAAAACTTAACTTGTAGAATGTAGCTATCCCTGGCAGAGAGGAAGAAAGGTTCTTAGAAAACCGTGCATTGAGTGGGCAATTAATGGTTGGTGCTATGACAACTGAGCAGGAGAATTTCCAACAGCCAATTCTATGCCCTTTCTATCTCGCAAAATAAATTTAAACTATGTAGCTTGTTTTGAATTTGACAATGAAATAAAAGAAAGAAAAAATTTGACACAGTTGAAAGGGATTTAGAAAACACATAGGGTTAGATCTAATTTCAAGCAATGAGATCCATGTCAAGAAAAGTCAAAGGTGTTTTGCAAAGTCATACAACTAATCGTTGAAATAACAAAAACTAAACCACAGTTTCCTGATTCACATTTGAAAATATTCCCCAATAAAAACATCCATTTCAAAAAGTTTTTTTGATTTAAGTATTAATTATACCTATAGAAGGTAATGTGATCACGAATGTTGGGATTCTCTGGCAGATCCATTTAATGTAAATATCAATTCATATTTTCCCTTGTTTAAGCCATTTAAACAACCTCAACTACTTTCACTAAAAATTTCACTCATAATGACTTGTGTAGGGCCAAACTTCTGCCAGGACAATGGAGGAAGCAGATAAATGCATTCACAAGGGGAGAGCTCTTATAAAATTATTGCAAGGTGATGGTTTCCCAAGGGTTAATCATAAGCATGCCTTAATTTCCAAAGTAATTTATTCACATTTATAATACATAGCATTAGATGATATTTGACATATTTTACATCACTGATATTTTAAGAAATCTTTGTTATTTCAGTGTTACTTAACCTTCAATGAAATATGACATTCCTTTTTATTTATTACCATTGATTATTTTTAGGACTACAAAAGGAATGACATTTTTGAAGAAGAGTAAAACTCCACTCATTATCTAATGTCCCAAGCAGCATAACTAGCACATTTCCAATGATGGAAGCTATTGCATCTATCAGTATTCACCAGGGGTCTGCTTTCATCTCTCTAGAGCACTTTGGATTTCATCCTGCATCATAGCGATTTATTTTCATGTCTCACCCTACCATTTTTGACCTCCTTGAGGGCAGAGTGTGTATTTTAATTTATATATATATATGTATATATATATATATATATCCTAGCACCACTACAGTTTCATATGTAGGAGGTATGTCCTGTCAAATTAAGAATGAATGCTCTTAAAAAATCCGTGCATCAAACCACAAAGAATATCAAGATAAATCAACCTGTCACATATGCAATTTTAGGATAGTATTATCATTTCTATAACACTTAAGTTATATATGATGAGTCATGATGTAAAACTGGCTGTACTTTTGGAAACATTAATGGTTCATTTATCCATTAAATTCCAAATATTTATAAGAATAAAACTAAATAATAATAATAAAACTAAATTCAAACTTTAGAGAAACCAAAAGTATGATTATGGTTTGTGATTGCATTAAAATAGTCTGAATACACTAACAAGATAACTATATGATATTCCTAATTTTTTTTAATTTTAACTTAAGAATAAAAAGTAAAGCTTGAAGGAATTACACCGAATTAATAATTATTTATATTGTGACAATCTTGCACAATATTTTGGAATGATAATTTGGTACAATATGTTTGAATAATAATCTAGCAAAATCACAAACATTTTTGCATAATTTTTCTAATTTATATGTAAAATATAAGGCAAAAGTTACTATGAAATTTTTGAATGTTTTATTTGCAGGACTCTTTATCATAGTAATAAACTTTAAATGTATCCCTAACCCAGGAGTGTGAAATGTTTTGAAATTTAGGATACATCTAGAAAATGAAAACCAATTCCTGTATAGTTATTTAAAATATTTTTGTATAAGAATAGTTAATAACATAAAAAAGTTTAAAATTTAATATTGAAGTAAAACTCTGAAAGTATATGTTAAATATGATGATTCATAAATAAAAAACTAAATGCTAACACAGGTGAACTTTCCTGAGGAAATTATGATTTATGTTTCTTATCTGTATAATCTGCATTTTCTATACTATTTATATGTTTTAGGTTTTAAAATATGATTTTGATTTATTTGGTAAGAATATATTAACTTTGTATTCATTTATATTCATCCTACTATTAATTTGAATGACATTGTTAGTTAGCAAATTTATGAGATTTTATAATTCACAAAGTCTAATTAAGTAGAGATGCAACCCAAATAGTTGTATCAATGAAGATGATATAATAAGATAAAAATCTTTTTCCTGTTTAATGTCTCTTCATATGACCATTACTGTGGGGTTGATTTGTAACAGGTAATTTTAAAATATTTATATAAAGGGAAATATTTCATGTATTTAATATATACACTTTTAAGATTATAATAATACTTCCCACCCTACCTTTCCTCCCTTCCTTGTTCACACTCTTCCTACTTCTTTATTCATTTTCTTTTAATTTTTGCAATGACATATTTTTAATTTACTTTATAATCACAAGCCTAATCCTCCATTAAATAAAGATTTCAACAATCAGTAAGTGGAAAGACCATTGTTTTTCAAGAGTATAGACAAGGTCTATAAACAATAATCAAAATCTCAAAATGTTAATTTCACTCATATACAATACATTTTTGTATTCTGTATATTAGTTACTGCAAACCAGAGTAAACATATTGTATTTGTCTTTTGGAGAATGGCTTATTTCACTAAGCTTAACAGTCTCCAATTGCATACATTTTGTTGTGAAAGACAGAATTTCATTCTTTTTTACACTTGAGTAGTATTCCATTAGTATACCACAATTTCCTTATCTAGTCATCAGTTGATAGACATTTGTGTTTATTCCACATCTTATTTGTTGTGAATTGAGCTGCTATAAACATGAGGGTACGGATAACTCTTTCATATGTCGATATCATTTTCTTTTGGTACATTCCCAGGAGTGGGAGAACTAGATCATATGGTAGATCTATTTCAAATTTTTGAGGAACCTCCATTCTGTATTCCATAATGGTTGTACTGGTTTACATATTCACCAATAGTGTATTAGAATATCTTTTTCTACACATACTCACCAGCAGTTGTTATTTTTTGATTTAAGGATGATATTCATTCTAACTGGGGTGAGGTGAAATCTCACTGTGTTTTCATTCACATTTCCCTGAGGGCTAGTTATACTGAATATCTTTTCATGGATCTATTTATCATTTGTATTTCATTCCTTGAAAGATGCATGTCCACACCCTTAGTTCATTTCTTAAATGGATTGTTAGTTTTGTTGCTTTTGAGTTTGTTCAGCCTTTTATATATTCTGGATATTAGTCCTTTATCAGATGTGAACTTGCAAATATTTTCTGCCATTCTGTCAGTTACCTATTCACTTTGTCTCCTTTGCTGCGCAGGAGTTACTTAGCTTGATGTAATCCTATTAGTCTATTTTTGTCTTTATTTCTTGTGCTTCTGGGGTCTTACCCAAGCAGTCTTTGACTGCCAATGTCTTGCAGTGTTTTCCCTGTTTTCCTCTAGTAGCAGGTAAATATTTTCCTGGTGTCTAACTTCTTGCTTTAAACTCTTGGCTACCAGATGCTATTAGTGGAAGTCTGCAAGAATAAATGTAGGAGTAGCTGTGAAAAGGAAGAGTTACTACCAAAATATCAGGTTGAAAGAAGCTGTAAGAACAGACTGTATAGTTAATTTGTGCTTTATGTGTTTTTGAGTGTTTTAGGAAAGCTGTGGCTCTTGACATAAAAGATGCTCATTTCCATACCCACTAACTGTTGCTCAAGTCTCTCAAGCCTCCCAAAGAATCTGTTTTCATTCGTCACATTTTAGAGCTTCAGAAAGAGGCTACTCAGAAAATCCCTGCAATATTCTAAGACACATATACCCATTTGCCCCCTTGACGTTCTCTTTATTTATATTGCCTTGGATTCAAAAGTACAACAAAAATCATAAGTGGAGCCTGTAGTTGCTCAAAAGTCCAAATGTGCTTGAAAATTTGTGGGAATATATTATAGACACCAGATCCAAAATGACCTAAGTGTGTCAGCCATGGATTATGCCAGTTGTGTAATCTGGTGCAAGGAACTTGTCTACATTTTTATGTGAGTTTTTTAGCTTGGCACATAAGTGCCATATCCTTGGAAACTCCTCAGTTACAAGAAATGGATTATTTGATTCTCAAGTTATCTTTGGATATTAGGGGTACAAAAATAAACAAATTTCCACATTGAGATACACAATGATCAGCATAATCCATTGATGATACACTTAGGTAATATACATTAAAATATTTTTGAAAATTATTACTAGTTCTTAAATTGCAAGGTGTTTTTTTGTTTGTTTGTTTTGTTTTTTGTTTTTTTTTTTTTTTTGACAGGAAGAGCCGACAGTGAGAGAGAGAGAGACAGGGAGGAAGGTCTTCCTTTTTCTGTTGGTTCACCCCATAATGGCAGCTGCAACTGGCGCACCACACTGATCCAAAGCCAGGAGCCAGGTGCTTCCTCCTGATCTCCCATGAGGGTGCAGGGCCCAAGGACTTGGGCCATCCTCCACTGCACTCCTGGGCCACAGCAGAGAGCTGGACTGGAAGAGGGGCAACCGGGGCAGAATCCTGAGCCCTGACCAGAACTAGAACCCTGTGTGCGGGGGCCGCAGGCAGAGGATTAGCCTATTGAGCCACGGTGCCGGCCAGCAAAAGTTTTATCGATAATCAGGCTTACTCAACTCCAATTGTTACCATGCTAATGTACGTGATAGGTGTGTTGATGTAACCACCACTATTCACTACTATTATGGTATATTTTACACTATTCTAAAATCACTATACCATCAAAGCCTTCCAGGATTGTGCAACTAAAATATATATACTAAGAAATCACTTTGTCAATCTAAACTTAGTGAAACCAAGGCACTATGCTAGCTTATTTTCCATATAACATAACTGCCCTGCTAATGAAAAAAGTCATTCTGCTTGTTGTGGTACAAACCAAGAGTTAAACTTTACTGCATTCAAAGTGCCAGATATTTTAATTGTGGCTAAGCATATAGCACTGTCTACTACAAATGGTCATATCATAGTCACTATTAAAAGTAGACGGTGCTATATATTTATTTTCTGTGTGTCACAATAAGGATGTTAAATACTAGGCTGTTTTAGCTTAATATGGAATGCAATATACCTGAACTATACTGATATGTAGATATTTCTATTCCATGGTAATCTGTGGGGAGCAACTCGAACTAGACTGTTACTGGAATTAAGACTTATTCTATGCATCTGCTCTCCCACAATATGGCGCTGGGAGAGGAGTAAACAGCTTCTACCCAGCTGCCTCTCACCAACTTGAGTGATGACCTGCAGGAGCTGATCCTGCTCCTGATTGGAGGAGAGCAGCGTATTCGGTGTGTGGGAAGCAGAGTTGGGATTGGTGGAAGAGGACTATAAAGGAGGAGAGAGACAGCATGCACCAGGAACATCTATCTGAAGGAACACCTGTGCAGCCCCCGAGAGAGCCGGCCGGCGGTGTGCCGCTCCCCCGCGGAAGTGGGGAAAGTGGCAGGGGGAACCGCCCTTCCACGGAGGTGGAAGGGTCAGTAGCCAACCCGGGAAGAACCAGCAGCAAACCCGGGAAGGGCCGAGCAGACAAAAGGACAGCGCAGGGTCCTGTGTCGTTCCTCCGCGAAGAGGGGGAGCGACAGTAATCTATTATATATGGTATGTATTATATTATATGATAAATTATACTATAATAGAACTTCAAATTTCCAAATATTTATTTATATTAGTGATATGAGAGCGTGTTATATAAAAGAAAATACTCATCCTATATGAAGTGCTATTTAGTCACAATTGAGGAGAAAATATGGGCAGGCTGTGAACTAGGATAGAATCTCTGATCAAATTATTCTCATTAAACACGTGATTATCTTGCCTATAGAGAATTTCACTGATGCTTAAATAAAAATCACTGGCTACATGTGCATCCATTGCCATAACAAATGAGGCTCCAAAATCAATTGTCATATTTGGATATTAGCAACAACATAATCAACACCTGGACTTTGAATAATTCTTTGATTTTCCAAGTAATCAGACCAATTTGAGTGCAATCCTCTGCAACAGGAAATCTTAGGAATAATTCAATAAAGAAGAAACAAGCTCTGTATTTTCTCCACATATATGTTTCTTATGCAATAAACTAAAATCTATTAGTGTCCATTATTAAAGTGAATTAGTGTATTCAATAATGATGATTTTTTTTTCTGATTTCAGGTATCCTTGGGCTTTTGACTTGAAAATTTCAAAGTGTTGCTAATATATGCTTACTTTTTGGACAATGACTCATCCTATTCATGGAATCTAAAGGAAAAATATAACCTCATCAAAGAAAAAGTCAACATTCTCAGGAATAATATACCCAGCTTGCAATGACCTCCCTCACTGAATCAAACTCCTATAAATGGGGACAAGCCTAGAAAAATGACATCATAGAATAAACTAGTTTAGTAAAAAAAACTAATATCAACGCTCTCATTAACAGTTTTATTGAGGTGATGCTTTTGAGTGTGACAGCATGAAGGAAAAGCACAATCCAGTAATATAACATCCTATCATCGATCAGGAAAGTTCAATGGAGTAATACAGCTACTTGTCATATGAAATAATTATACATTGCTTACTGCTTTGCCAAGCGATTGCAATGACCATGTGTCATATTATTCTCCCCATGTGAAGGGATACAACTCCTAAAATGATTGGATATTGAAGGTTAAATTTTAGGGACAGTGCTGTGGCATAGCAGGCAAAGCCACCGACTGCAGTGCCAGCATGCCATATGGATGCCGGTTCAAGTTCCGGCTGCTTCACTTCTGATCCAGCACCCTGCTACAGCCTGCGAAATTAGTAGATGGTCCAAATGCTTGGGTTTCTGCACCCACATGGGAGACCTGGAAGAAGCTCCTGTCTTCTGGCTTCAGATCAGCTCAACTCTGGCTGTTGGAGTCATTTGGGAGTAAACCAGTGGATAGAAGACCTCTGTCTCTCTCTCTCTCTCTCTCTCTCTCTCACTCTCCCCCTCTCCTTCTGCCTCTCTGTAATTCTGCCTTTTAAATAAACAAATAAATCTGTTTAAAAAGGTTAAATTCACTTATCTCAGGTTTTTGTTATGAATTTATATGGTGGGATCATTGGGATATTCAAGACATAATGTCTGAGCACCTGGTATCCCAACTGCTGGCGTGAAACATCTCTCTTTTATTAAAAATGACCCTTCCAAAACTGATGCTGATATATAGATCAATATAGTTCACTATATTGAGATATATATAATATTAACCCATTATCCCCAGAATAGAAGACATTTTGGAATACCCAGAAGTTCTGTTCTAAGAATTCAGTCTTGGACCATCTTACTTCTCTAATGTTACAGCTGTCAACTAAATATAACTTCAAAAAACTTATCGCTCAAACACTCTGCTAAACATTCTAAATGCTCCCAAATGGCTCATTGATTGTTAATGGACCCTGGCATTTAAAATGTGCATAAAATTGCTCAATATTTTTTCTGCTTCTCAATTCAAGGAAATACTTTCCTCATATGCTTAATTTGAAGGGGGAAAGTAGTAAAAAATATAACCTCATCCCACCACAGCCATGAAGTACATTTAATTATGGTATTTATACTCATTAACACAGTTTTATTAGGGTGGTCTTTTTTTGGTAGATGAATATTTTTACTCTGTTTCATGGAAAAGGGGACAAATAGATAAAAATCCCTAGGATTGCAGATGAACAATCACCATCTAAACTTCTCCATATGTTTTAAAGTTTATTCATGATTTTTAAAAACTGAAGCTGAATGGATTTTTGCTTTAATTTTCTATTACACTTAACAACTGTGAT
Source organism: Oryctolagus cuniculus (assembly GCF_051225735.1). NCBI lineage: Eukaryota > Metazoa > Chordata > Mammalia > Lagomorpha > Leporidae > Oryctolagus > Oryctolagus cuniculus. The sequence continues at coordinate 154,838,638 of NC_142869.1, read as the reverse complement.
TACTCTTTGTGCCAAAGCAGTGTTCATGGGTGACAAGGCAATATCTCGGACTGGAACTTACACACACACATACGCGGGTGCACAAACACACGATTCAAAAGTCTAAATTCATCTAGAAACATTAAAGTTTGCTTTATTTCCATCAAATCAGATACTTACAGAGTTTTAAGACTGTTGAAGAAAAACGCAGTTTTGTGTCTTTGGAGTAACCAATAGCCAAATATTCATATGAAGTTGGTTCTTGTTGCAAAAGAGCTTTCCCTAGGGTCAGCACAGTAGCATAGTCAGAAAATCTGAAGCCTGCAATGCTGACATCCCACATGGTGCCAGTTCGAGTCCTGGATACTCCACTTCCATATCTTCCATTTCCAGCTTTCTGCTAATGTACCTCGGAAAGCAGTGGAAGATTATACAGGTACATGGGCCTTGGCACCCATGTAGGAGACCCAGATGAAATTCCTGGCACCTGGCTTCAGTCTGGCCCAACCCAGGCCATTGTTGATATTTGGGGAATAAATCAGCAAATGAGATATCTCTCTCTCTCTCTCTCTCTCTCTCTTTCTCTCTCTTTCTTCACCTCTGCCTCTGCCTCTGCCTCTCCCTCTGTCATACTCTGCCTTTCAAATAAATAAATAAAAGTTTTTAAAAATAAAATCTTAATTTAATTTGAGGCCATTTGTAAGTAAACTAGTAAATAGAAGCGCAGGTGCTTTCTCTCTCACCCCTCCCCCTCTCTTCGTGTAACTCTGAATTTCAAATAAATAAATATTTTAAAAAATACATTAGAATTATATGATAAAGAAAATCTATTCTCTTGTGATCACTAATCCAATAATTCTAAATTATTATATTATCAATTTTAATCCGTCTTTGAATAATTTTAAGATTTTATTTATTTATTTGAAAGGCAGAAAGAGAGTGAGAAAGACAGAGAGATTGTCCATCCACTGGTTAACTCCTCAAACAGCAGCAAGAGCCAGGTCTGGCAGAGGCCAAAACCAGTAGACAGAAACTCCATCTTGGTCTCCCACACAGGCCGCAGGAACACAAATTCTTGCACCATCATCGGTTGCATCCTAGGTATATTATCAGGAAGCTAAATCATAAGCAGAGTCAGGACTCATTTCCAGACATTTAAAAATGGCATACTGGTGTTCTGTGAGGCAGCTAAACTCACAGTGCCACAATGCCCACCCTTCTCTCTCTATTTTTAAAGTGCATCCATCATAATGACAGAGTTTCTGCCGCATGTATTAAAAAATTTTAACAAAAGGAATTTTGTCAACTTATCATGAATGAATTAAGAATACATTCTATATTAATGTTAAAAACGGTTGATAGGTTCCATCATCTCCGAAATTTTAATAATGTTCAGAATTGGTAGTAAGTAGGACCTGATATAGTTGCCAGCATCATAAATATAGGAATAGCACTGGGATGCCTACTCTTGTGTAGCAAGACCAAGAAAAACTATAATGGTCCCATATAATCTTGGAGGAAATAAAGAAGTGAAAGTGAGATTCTGAAGGAAATCAAACATCTTATAAAAAACAAAAGTATCAACAGTAATCATTAACATATAAGAGTTCAACACGATTGCCAGATACACATATAACTAACAAAAATCGATAGTATAGCTATGTATCTACAATAAACACTTAGAAAATATAATAGAAAGCAGAATATACAATAAAATACACACTGAGATAATATGATTCTTTAAAGATTATAAAGAAATGCTAGTATAAATGCCAGGCTAATGGCTTCAACTACTTAGTATTGTAAGACTGCCAGTTTTTCTCAGCCTAATTTAGAATAGAACTCTAATTACACCTGGAGAAAGAGTTTAGGCAGCTTATTTTAATATATATCATATTATTCAACTTCCAGAATTTATATAGGTTGGAAAACTGAACATTTCCCCCTTTCTTCCTAGAAATTATTCTCAAAATATATAAAGATAGGAACCATAAAAATTCAACTTATTTTTTGATAAAACTATACTTTATTATGGAGAGCCAAGAGCAATAGCATGCATTCAAAATATGTTTACAAGAAATTGGAGAGAAATTGAGAACAGATTCCAGATGGAGCATATATATCACAAATTACAATATCTGAGGAGGAAACATGACCTAAGGGCAAAAAGAGAAGCAAGGTATAAGAAAGTATAAAGTGAGCAGGTCATTGGCAGAGAATGTTGGCAGGAGCCCTTTCTACCCAGTGGAAGATTATTCTAAAAGCCATACAAATAAGCCAGATTTTCAGAAAGCAGTGTGTGTTTGTGGTTACTGAAAATAAGAAAAAACAATTGCCATTGTAAAAACAGACTATCCAAAAACAGTTAATTTATCAATCCTTAACAGCAAGAGGATCTAGTAAACACAGGATCAGAGAAAACAAATTCTTCCTTTGGAAATAAAGAAGGAAAGAACTAACACAGTACCTGCAAAAACTTAAGAGTACAAGGAAAAGGATGTAAAGTGTTAGGAAGATGAATTTCCTCCTGAAGAAAAAATTATCAGAGAAGTTGCTATGCTGGGTGCATGTGTGCAGTTGTATATATTATTACAGACAAAAGAAACACAAAATACATGTAAAAGATACACTGTAATGACCCTACCAAGACTTCCTTGATGAATGAAGGAGTCATTTCTACAGGAAGTGCTGTCATTGTCAGGAAATATCCTTTATCTGTGAACCCCTTTGGAAATTGCCTCAGTCAAAAAATAACTAAATTGCTCAAAGTCATAGCTGTTGCAGAAGAGCCTACACTCCATTACTATTCAAATTACGAATATAGAGGCACCACCTTTATGTCCCAACTCAGGGAAGATGTGAAAGCATCTCAAAGCTTCAGCAGTCTTCATCCAGCAACGTATGCCCTTCCTTTGGACTGTCCACTAACTCTTTTTTCCTGCCCAAACCTGCTTCTGTCATTCCTCTCCTATATGTATCAAAATGAAATCCTCTTTTTCATCATCTACTCCAAGACAGATTCCAATTTTGGCAAATGTAGCTAGAAAGTAGTAATGAAAAAGAGCAGATGTTAATATTGGATTTTATGTGCATTGTCCACCCTCCAGTTGGCAATGGGAATCCCATCACCTGTGTTAGAAGAGTTACAGATAATTTCCGGCATAAGACATTGGAATGACTTTCAGAATGTTCACCAATATGTACTAGGATGTTACATTCTTGGAAAGAAAGGTATTGGCTGGTACATTTTAGACAAGTGGTAGAAATAGTAAATAGAATTAAAATACAGAGATTAGATTTCTTGACAATGGCATGATATCTGCAATGTTTAATTATACAAGTATTTAAAAAGCACTTCTTAGCATGTTAATGGAGACTCATTGAAATAGCACTCTTGACATGGAATACAACGGGTAATATGGGAATTACTACTTATTGAACTTGGTTTTCTAACTCATTAGGCCATGACATTGAGGAAGACCAGAAGAGCTACATCATGATGTGGAAATGTGCATCCAGAATCCAACAGTAACAGGACTGGAGAACACAAGCAAGCCACGTGAGTAACTAGCCTGGATATCATTGACACTGGAAAATATTGCATAGAAGGTTCCCATTCAGTGCCCTCTTGTGGATTCTTGGGAACATCACTAATGGACAGATAACAGAGGAGGAATCTCTAAATTTCTCACGAATAATCAGCTCAGTATGTGGGTTATGACTGCACTACAGCCCCCTGAGATGTACCCAGTAGAGATACTGCTGAAGCATTCTATTCACCGAGAGCAGAGATTAGTACAGTGTACCTGAATATCAACTTTGAATGGGAAGAGGACTGGTTGAGGCTTAGGATATAAACTTCTGAGTGACAGTGTAGTGAATTTTTGTTCACTTAAGTGATGATCCAGAAGGAAGAAGAATAAAAGATTTTGATAATAGAGGACTGAATTTGAGGCAAGAATTGAACCTGTGGGAATAAAACAATGTGTGGTGATTTTCATCATAGAACTGATATACAACCTTCAGGCAACACTGCTCGGCCAATAGACTTCAGTGACCACAAGGTGACATAATATATACATGAATGAAGTAATAAACATGATGACATGGATAGAGGTGATTCAAAGGATCACTTACAGTGTTTCTGAATTGTTGCAACCAAATGTCTTATTTGCCAACAACAAAAATCAATGCTAAACCCAATACCTCACCACCCATGGAGAATCAATTTGGATAATTGGTAGTAAATTGATTACACTGGAGTTCTGGTATACTAAAAAGAGAAACAAATACTTTGTCATGAAAATACACATGTTCTAGACATAGTATTTCCTTTCATGCTTAAGACCTAAGCCAACGACACTACCAAAGGGCCTAAAGGGAGTTTAATACATGGACTCATGATGCCAAACAAAATCACTTTATATTAACAGACATACATTACAGCAAAAAAAAAAAAAAAAAGAAGCATTAGTTCATAACCTTCAGATTCACCATTAAATTATATATAATACTAGAGAAAACCTTCTAATCAAGTAAAATATTAATACAGCCTATTGAATGCACAGAGAAGTTTTCTTAGGTCCCAACAGCGCTCTGTAACTTGGTAAGCATGGGAGTAACATGGGTATGTTCACTATGCGAAAATATACCCAGGTGCACTTTCGAGTTTTCAGTACTTTCCTTTTTATGTGTTACACTTAAAAGTAAAATTGTTCAAAAGAAGGGTGAGGATTGTAAATTTGAATATCAAACAGAGTGAATTTTAGGTCAGGAAGTATTAAACAGAGAAAGCAGAATATTTTCATACTATTAAACATTCAATTCATAATTCTGAGACACACATACATACAGGGATCTCCAAAAGGTTCATAGTAAATCTGCATTATGAAATAAAAGCATGGATTTCAAAACATTTGCACCAAAACAAACATCTTAATTTCACGTAAGTTCACTTTTATATGGAAAGAGACACAAAGACAAGACAGACTGGGAGAATTTCTCCCCACCTACTGGGGAGAAAATTAACATAATGTAGGCAAAAAGAAAATTTCCTATTTACCACAGTCCTTCTTAGAATCCCTCTTTTGTAGGAGGGGTCAGACTATGCTCCCAGAAAGAGTAGCCATACAGAGAACTGCAAAAAATCTTTTAGTCATTTTCTTTGTACAGACTTACCAAAGTGAATGAACTTTTATTGGAAATACTTTCTTTCATTAGATATTTTTTAAATTTTATTTTACATGTCTAAATTTTTTTTGTGTGTCAAATAACCAAAAATAAATAAATAAATAAAAAGATCTTTCTCCAAAACCTCTTCCCTATCAGTGTTGCTGTAATCCCAGCAGGTAACAACTGCTGTTAAATTGTGTTGAAAATAATAGAGATTGTCATATCCTTTATATGGAATCTGCTTTGTGCATATGGCATTATTCTACAAGTCAATTTGTACATTTTTGCCTGTTTCAAATAGAAGTGTAACTTGGATATGTTTTCTCAAAATGAAGTGTGAGGGAAATAGACATGAAGGTTGGGAGAAATCAGCAAAACATTGAAAATATTGCAAAACCCAAGAAACTGCCAGCCAGCCATGTCAGCCATGACAAGTGAGAAAAAAGATAAAATGGTAATTGAAGACTGGGATAACAAAGGCACAAAAGAAAATATCATAAATTTTAACAGTGGGTATGCTTACATCACATACAACTCCAGCTCTGATATGGAAACATTTTAGGGGAGAAATTTTGTGACAACAGTTGACCAGTGATTCTATTTCTGCCACCTGTCAGGACAATCTTAATTTCTGGACAAATGTGACTTTTCTGGCTTTGTGTACTCAAAACACAGGATGGCTTTGTAGTTTGGGCATCTATGAACACAAATGGAAAGTGCATTCTGCAATGACTGCAGAAATGAAGAAACTTTTAAAATGATAGAATTTTGGAATTGAGATGTTGACATGAGAACTAGTTGAAGGAAAAAATATCCAGTGCTGTGCTAAGAAGACAGAGAATGTACCTTGCTAGCAGGCACATTCTTGGTGAATTCTTGTAGCCTTTTAATGTCTGCAGATAAGTTATATGTATAGGTTCAACACTGTCACCCTGTAAGTCCCTGACACATTCTTTTAGGACCAGTATTATACAAAGACCACTATTGCTATAAATGCTTTAAAAATAGCAGAACAGCAAGTTCACCATGGAAATCTGTATTTGTGGCCTTGGTGCCTGAATTCTTTTCATAATACAAAACCTTAATGGATAGAATAAAAATAGCAGTAAAAATGGAATGAAAATCTAAAGACAATCTCGTTCTTTAAATCTGGTAGACAAAAAGGAAAATGTCTTTTCACTGTGGAAATTTTAAAGATTCAATTCATTAGAAACGGATGGGGCTCTCTAGCATTCTCAGTGAAGCAAATATCATGAATAAATACACTCCCTTTTGCTTTAAGTAATATCAAAAACAAAATAAGAATGACAAACGAAATATGCTGTTTGTAGCTCTGTTAATAGATGGCAGCTAGACTTAGCCTCAATGCTGTAGGTGAAACCTCAATGCACACCAGACTTGAATCTAGACTCTGAAAAACTGACACTAGACAGATTGCAACTGGATGCCTGGGGAGGTATGGCAACTGCCCAGCACAGAATCTGAGCCTTGTGAAGTAGCACCAAAATAGATATGTCAGCTCAGAGGAGGGGGTCAGCTTGGTCTTCTCTCCTGCCCACAATGGCAAACATCAGGATAAAATAGGCCTAGAGAGAATAAGTTTGTTTGTAATGAGATATTGTACAGATACAAAGATTCTTGAATAACTTAGCAGGGTGAGTTCAATCTGAATGAATAACAAAGTTACATAGAAGGTTGCTGTCTCCTAGAAATACCATCTGAAAGTTCTAAATAGAATATATCATTGGTGATGAAGAAAAGAATGAAAAAAAAAAAAAAAAAAGGAAAGCCATGCAGATCATTGAATTGGTTCCAGGAATATCACCTTAAGAATCTTGCAGCCATTACCCCATAGAATTCTATACCTATCTGATTATCAATTAAAAATCAATTCTACTCAATAGGAAGACATTTATAGGACATAGAGAAATCTTTTAATGTGACAAGGAAGATTTTTCCAGCAGAACAAACAAAAAATTGAATTCACACACTAAAGTTTCACTCCATTAAGTCTGTTGTCCTTATATCAATACTACAATAAAAACATTTAAAAAATACAATATTCATGTAGCCACAAAAATTTTACTTAAAATATTTCAGAAAAAAACATAAACAAGGTCACGTAAATGTGGCAAACTTAAAAATTAGATTGTGGATGCTCATTAAGCTGTTCTTTAAATGTAAATAAATGCTCCAATATGTTAATGATAATAAATAAAAATGCTCAATTTTAACACATCACAGTTGGATTGTTTCATCCTGGTATTTGCTTCAACGCTCTAACTGGAAAATGTGCAAAATCTTTAGACTGTCTGACATATGAAGCGGAATATTTCTATTGAAGATAAAGCAGTGTCTGTGTGTGTGTGCATATGTTGTGTATATTTGTCAGCTTACTTTTACCATAATGTAATATCTAGGACAAGTTACTTAAGAAATAAGGAGGTTTATTTTGGTTTGTGGCTTTGGAGATCCACAATCCACCATTAAGTGGACCCCACTGATTTAGTATCTGATGCAGCCAGAGTTTGGCAATGACTTAGAACCCATGGAGAATGGATAACATGACAAACAAACAATCAGAGAGACATGGAGCATACAAATCTGCCTATATATACCATTATTCAATTACAATATACGCTATTCAATCACAGTAGCTCTACTCAGCAGCTTACATTTATCTAATCTAATCTCTTTTCATGGCCCCTACATTCAGACATGATAGTTGGATTAAGTTTCTACCATTAATCATTTTACCATCAATATAAAAACTTGGGGCTTTTTTAACACATAGGTCTTTGGGGGACACCCAAACTAATATTCAAACCATAGCAGTGAGTGAACACAAAATCACATGTATGTTTCACATATATCGTGCATATTACTTGAAACACTGATTCGTAAAATATCAAAAAGTTAAAATATGTGTTTTTGCACCAGAATAAGGTTTTTAATGATTTTATTGTTAAGCTTTAAGTAATAGAATTTAGTCTATTTACTTAATGTTTAAACTCAAGTCAATTAGCTGCTTTTTTATAACTTACAGAAAATAAAAATATTTGCAATCTATTTTTTCAATGGACAGGACATAAATGAATAGGAAACTACACCAGAACCGTTTCAGAACAAGTTAAATTAACATAGACTTTAAAAATAAGATATTTATTAAATATTCCACAGAGTTCAAGGAATTTTTGGAAAACTTTGGAGAGGAACACTCCTCAGAGGTCCTTACACATTAGTATGGATCACGATTACCTTGAAACTCCTTGAAACACAGATTATTACAGGCCCAGAGCTCAAACATTCTCATTTAACAGGTCTTAGGTAATGCTGATGAACTTGTTTTCTAAAATATTGTCAATGACAGTGCTGTAGCCATCCCTGGAACACATTTGGGTTACACTTGCTTCAATTGAGTCCATCTAGGCCGAGAAACTAGACCCTAACATTCTTTTTTTTTTCCCCTTTAGATATATTTATTTGTTTGAAACTCAGAGTTATAGAAAGAAGGACACAGAGAGACCTTCCATCTGCTGGGTCACTCTGCAGATGGTCACAATGGCCAGGACTGGGCCAGGCCAAAGCCAGGAGCCAGGAGCTTCATCAGGGTCTCCCATGTGGGTAGCAGGGGCCCAAACAATTGGGCGACCTTCTGCTACTGTTTCCAGGCCAATAGCAAGGACTGGGATCAGAAATGAGGCAACTGGGGCATGAACCCACACCCACATGGGATGCTGGCATTGCAGGCGGCAGTTTTACACACTGCGCCACAATGCCAGCACCAATACTCACAATCCAAGAAACTATGGGATTTAACAACATCTTTGCAAGAGATACAGTTTTACAAAATTAATTATACATTTTAGTTTTCAGGCACAGTCTTTCAAAGAAAATAATTGCAGTAGAGAAAATAATAGTGTGCCTATGATAACTTCATTAATTAGTGAGACTAACATAGTCAGACAAACTGAAAGAATCATATTTTACATGTCAAAATTATGTTCTAGTGGGGACAGCATTAAACAGCAGGTTAAGTCGCCACTCATGATGTCAGTATCCCATAGTAGAGCTGGTTCGTGTCTTGGTTGCTCATCTTCCAATCCAGCTCTCTGCTAATGGCCTAGGGACATAATGGAAGGTGACCCAAGTGCTTGGGCCCCTGCAGCCACTTGGGAACTCTAGACTCCTGGCTTCAGATCTGCCATTGAGGCCATCTGGGGAGCGAACCAACAGATGGAAGACCTCTCTCTCTCTCTGTCTCTCCCTCTCTCTGTCTGTAACTGCTTCTCAAATAAAAAAAAAAAAAAAAAACCTTTAAAGAAGTCCTTAAATATTCCATTGCATGATAGTGCTTAAAAGCACTCATGGAAAGTAGGATTAAAAGGCGTATTTTGATGCCAAAAAATTGGAATCTGTGTATAAATTGGAAAATATGAAAAATTCTGTGCATGGATTCCATTCACATTTGTATCAATGAGGTATATCTTAATAGATTGAAAACTCATTTTATCTCACAGAAAATATCACTGATGATGTTAGTCCCCTTTGTTTTCCACTTCTTTTTCAATTGTTAAAGACAACAGTATTTTATACTGTCCTTACTTCACATAATATGTAATACATAATTTATAGCATGAGGTAATACATTTTTGCTTTCTATTGCCAAAATATTTATATTTATATGCCTGTCTACCCATCCTTCCATCTGTAATAGTGCCATACATTACACATTTCTACCCTAATTTGGACATGTCAGTTAGCACTTTATTGCAGCTCAGTTCTAAAAACATTTTTCATTGCTTGTGAACTCTTGTGCCAGCTGACAAGATGTTGAAACCTTGCCAGTAGATGGCGCCGGCAGGACATTGGCCGAGAAAGGGACTTCCTGACTGGAGAGCTTCCGTTTTCTTTTTTTCCATGATGTCGCAGCTGCATGATGTGAGGCAGCCAGTGGCACGCACTGCTGCACGTTCCAACAGTTTCATAGTTAGGCAGGTGCTTTGGCCTGTGACGGCTCAGGAAGATTTTCTGCCTCCCAGAGCTGGAGTAGTGCTCTTTGCAGTGAGTCCTGGTTGACCACAGTGAGGAGATCTTCTGGATTTATTCCTTCCTTTGGGGGCCTGTCCCAGCCATGCAAATAGTGGCTGTTGTTCTTTTTCTTTATTCTTAACAGCTCCTTGCAATAAATCCCTTCTTGCTACTTAAAAGCTCTCTATATTGAAGTGTTTTTTTTTTTATTTCGATTACTGAGTATTTATGTCCCTGAATGTTCACTAATACCACTAGTTTCCAGATTTTCTGTTTAACAATGTATTACACATGTGTGATTTTTCCACATTGTAATATATTGAAAGACATTTTCAGTAGATTATAACTTAACATGGATTCAATAAATCTTACTGTTTGTTAAATTTCTGTATTTTTCAAACAGATCAAAGAAATGAACCTAAGTTGAGTTAAACTCATGCCCTTTTCAGCATAAGTAGTTTTGTAAAGTACGCACATTAGTAAAAAAAAAAATATCAAATGCATGACTGTATTTTGTTTTGATCTTAAGGCTCCATGCAAAATATTGAGGAAGTAAAATAATGTCTATATAATTAGCAATACTAACATTCCAGTAATGATTGGGAATGGAATCTGAAAAAGTGATCACTTTTGGCTTCCTAGTTTCTTTTTTAAGTCAGTTGTGCTCAGTTGGGTGAAAATACAACTTCCCTTTTCACATTTCCTGACATGGGCCATTTAGGTCCTCTCTCTGGAGTCCTTATTCCCTGCCACTGGATTAAATGTCAGACTGTCTCCATAGCCCTTCCAGCCTTTTCAAGTCATATAAATAATCATATGGGAGTAATCAAGAGAATTCTGAATGCTATCACAACTTCCAACTCTTTTCCAATTTAAAGTTTTCTTCTTGACACAGCTATAATACCTGCCTGGGAAAGCATGATAAGGAGAGTTTAGCTGGGCACTTGTTTCTTCAAATTGCACTTAATCCCTCACTCACTTAATGCTTTTTTAAAAAAATATTTATTTATTTACATTTATTTGATAGGCAGAGGAACAGAGAAAAACAGACTGGTAGACGGAGATGGTTCATTCCCCAAATGCCTGCCAACAGCTAGGGCCGTGTCAAGTTAAACCCAACAGCTGAGTATCCAATCCAGCTCTCCTTTGTGGGTGACAAGGATCCAAGTACTTGAGCCTCAGCTACTCCCTCCTAGGGTTCACATTAGCAGGAAGCTAGAATCCCAAAAAGAGCAGAGAATGACATCCAAGCACTGTAAAATGGGACACAAACATGCCAAGTGGTATCTTAACCACTATACACAATGCCTGTTCCTGAAGGTTGCTTCTAGCTGAATCCTGGATTGCAATGGAACTGGGGAAGGAATCTGCAGCCAGACGACCAGATCTGTGTGTTCATATATGATTGGTGTACCCCACTTCATGGGTCACTTTTGGAGGTCCTTCTGCTATCCCAATAGAAAATGCCTGTGTGTATTTGCTTTACCTGCCAATCTAGCCACTTTGAGACCCTTCCCTCAGCCTCTGGGCCTGCAGCCACCTACCTTTACATGGGAAGCATCTGCTCACCCCCATGGATGACATCCTTTTAAGATGAGGCACTGCTGTCTTTGCCTTGTATCTTCAGGGACAGCACCTGGAGATGTGCAGCTTGCCTTGTGAAAAGAAAGACTTCTAGTGGGCATTTCCATAGACTCTCCCTGCAGGGGGAGATATGTCTAACCACAGCTTATGACTGTTTAATCCTTAATACTTGAGTCAAACATAAAGCTCTCTGTTCCTCAAGCTCCAGGGTATACTTGTCAAGCTTTATGATTGTTTCCTCTGAAGGACCTCCTGAAAAAAAGAGAACTGGAAGCATCATTGTCTTGCCTTTTAAGAGAGAAGAATCTAGCACATTAACAATCCTCTCCAAAGAAAACTCTCCTGGTGTTTTCAACCTTTTATGTAAACTGGAAGTAATAATTAGTAAATCCAAGTGGAACCAGTTTTTTTTTTTCACATTCTTAACATGTCCTAAATGGATGGGATGATTCCCCTTGTTTCATTTTATAATGTGGAGTTATTGCAACCTGTTGCCCTATTCTCCATTTTTTAAGGTTCTGGCAGCACTGAGGTAATAGGGAGAACTACATGTAACAATCTATTGTATTTCAATAATCAGAATAACCCTAAATCCTGGTGACCATGTTGTATATGAAAATGCTGCATAAGAACAATTGATAAAATGATCATTTCAACTTCTTGGCACTGTATATTTTCCTAGAACCCAATACATAAACTTATTCCCAGACAACTTTGCAGAACAGAGATGAATTATTAAGAAGATGTCCTTCCTGCCTGGGAAGGGCTGTGAATTGGAACTGGTGACATTCTATCATATTGCCCAACAGGAAAAATATGTTGTTTGATAGTCACTGTCTAATGTGTGAAACTTACCATTATAAATGAGTCAGACTCTTCGATATGCATTACTCACACAGAACTCTCTTCAAGTTTTAGGGAATTTGCGCTAACAACCAATGCTACCTAAGTCCAATATTCTGCTCGTTTAAAATTAACACGCTGTCATATAAGAGTGTTTTTAGGAACTTTGTTTCTTATTTTTAATTAAAGTTATAATATGGAAAGAACTTTGAACTACAATTCTCCTGCTTTTATTAGTGTTGATAATATTTTTGAAAAGCATACTAATCTCAGTGGTTTACAAAGAAATTACATTTATTTCATACAACGAAAACATGAATTTCACTGAATTTCAAATTACAGTCATCATATGCATAGTATGTGCAGAGAAGGCCAACCAATGATGCACCAATTATGTAGCATAACTGCTGTGTTATGCTATATCAACAGCAAGTCAAATTATTGAACATTTCAATTTAGACACAGGAAGGGCTACAAATAATAAGATTTTCTCTATGAATAAGATTTAGTAAATCTTCATGAAGAAAATTTTGATGTTTCATGAGCTTTGAGTGATTAATCTGCAAGCTACATAACACTGGGGCCAAATCTGGTTCTTTCTTTCTGTCATTGTAACCATAATACCTAGCATAGGGTATGAAACAGCTAATAAAGTATTGTTAAATAATATTTATTAACTAAACAGATGGTTAGTGTTTCATTATATCATCTACACTTGTTTAATAGGTATGCTTCACAGAGCAGCTCATAGAGCAATGACATATAAAAACCTCAATAAATGAATACAATGAGAGGTATGAACATGGAAACCAGAAATTTATTTTTATAGAAAAATAACTGCTTATCCTCTAAGAGATAAATCACTCAGTCTAAAATCATGACATGCATTATAAGACAATGGGGAGTGAGGAATAATTGACAAAACACAGGACATTAAAAAGGCAATATATTTTTCTTCTCTATCAGTCCTGGCAACACTGTTGCTGGAAGGCAGGTGAACTTTTTGGGGAGCACATTAGACAGTCAAAAGTGCTGTAACATTCATAGAGCTACAGCAGTTAGTTTTGACCATGATGCCTTCTGGATTTGAAAGATTAATTTTGCAATTTTGCACGGCTTTGAATGTGTTCCTAATGATGTGCTTGCTCCTCTCCATTGCAAGTGTACCTTTGACAAAGAGCCCTAAAAGGGTCTGTTTCCAGGAGATCCTTTCTTAATGTTTATCGATTAGAGATTTATAACTGCCAAAGCAGTCTACAAAACTAATACACAAAGGTGCCTTTTCAGGGAACCTCCTTAAATACATAAAAAACATCCACTAAAACAATAACAGACAAAATAACCATACACAGAAATAAACAAAAAAACCTTCATCATGAAAGAGTATGAATGTATGAAACCTACTATAAAAAGAACAGAGGATATTAAAAAGAAACGAGTTAAATTTTAAGAAGAAAACTGGCGAGACTTAGTCATGACTAATCAATAATAATCTTGAATATAAATGAACCAATATCCCCAATTAAAAGATACAAACTGGCTGAATGGATAACAAAACAAAATATAGCAATAAGCTACCTACAAGAAACACACTTCACTAGAAAAGATACAGAGAGACTGAAAATACAAGAATAAAAAAAGATGTTCCTTGCAAATATAAATCAAAAGCAAGCATGGATATAATAATGATGTCTGACAAAATAGATTTTAAAGCTAAAACTGTTCAAAGAAACAATGTGTTTCTGTACTGATCAGTGGATCAATCAATAAAAAGATACAACCATCATAAAGGCAAATTCATCTAATGTTGGAGCATCTCTTTAAATAAAAACAATTTTAGTAAATGTAAAGGAGGACATAAAGTCCAAAACAATTATATATGGAACTTTTTTGGCTTAAAGAATACAACTTCATGCATTTAATATGTACAGATTTGGGAACATGATGATTCTTCTCACCCTACCTCACTCCCACCCATACTCCCACCTTTCTTGCTCCTCCCTCTTCCTTTCCCACTCTTTCACAGAGATCAATTTTTCAGTTAAGTTTCATACTTATAAAATTAACCCTAAACTAAGTAGAGAGTTCACCAATTAGTATAAAGAAAAAAGCAAAACAAAACAAATAAACAAAAAATGTTGTTTTTCCAGTCAAGGCAAGGGCTGTTCAAAATCATTGTATCTCGAAGTGTGGGTTTTGCCTCTATGATTATATTTATGTACTCTATTTGGTACTACAGATCAGAGGGACCATATGGTATTGTCTTCTTGTGACTGGTTTATTTCACTAAGTAGAATGGTTTCCAGTTGCATCCATTTTCTTGCAAATGAAAGGATTTCATTTTTTTTACTACTGTGTATTTTTCCATAGTTTGTATGTACCATAACTTCTTTATCCAGTCTTCAGTTGATGGACATCTGGGTTGATTCCATATCTTAGCTATTGTAAATCGAGCTGAGATGAACATGGGAGTATAGCTCACTCTTTCATATGCTAATATCATTTCCTTTGGGTAAATTCTCAGGAGTGGGATGACTGGGTCATAGAGCAGGTCTATGTTCAACTTTCTGAGGTATCTCCATACTGTCTTCCACAGCGGCTATACCAGTTTACATTCCATCAACAGTGGATTCAAGTACCCTCTCCACACATCCTCACCAGCATTTGTAGTTTGCTGATTTCTGTATGAGGGCAATTTTAACGGGGGTGAGGTGAAACTTCAATGTAGTTTTGATTTGCATTTCCCTGATGGCAAGTGAACCTGAGCATTTTTTCATGAGTCTGTAGATCATTTGAATTTCCTCTTTAACATCCCATTTTCATCAATGGACAGATCAACTAGACAAGAAATCAACAAAGAAACTATTGGTAATCTGAACTATAGGCCAAATGGACCTAATAAACATTTACAAACTATCCCATCCCACAGCTGCTGAATGTATCTTCTTTTAATCAGCATATGGAACATTCTCTAGGATATACCATACAATAGGCCACAAAACAACTCTCAATAAATTAATAAAAGTTGAAAATATATCATATGTCTTTTCTATCCACAATGGAATAAAGATGTAAATTAACATAAAAGAAATTGTACAGATTCATGGAGACCTAAAATATGCTCTTGAATGAAAAAAAAAATGATGACTGAATAAAAAAACTAGAAATTCAATACCTTGAAATACCCTGAAACTCATAAAATGGGACCACAACATATCAAAACTTATGGGATACAGCAAAAACACTCTTACAGGAAATTCCATAGCAATTAAGTGCTGACATTAAAAAAATAGAAAAGTGTTGAATAAATGACCTAACAAAGCATTTCAAATGCCATAAAACAAAAATTGAAAATTAATAGAAGGGGGCTGGCATTATGGTGCAGCCAGTAAAACTGCCACCTGCAGTGCCAGCATCCCATATGGGTGCTGGTTCAAGACCTGGCTGCTCCACTTTCGATCCAGCTCTCTCCTATGGCCTTGTAAAGCAATAGAAGATGGCCCAACTGCTTGGGCCCTTGCACCCACGTGGGAGACCCAGAAGAAGTTCCTCACTCCAGGCTCTTGGCTTCAGATTGGCACAGCTCCGGCCATTACAGCCAATTGAGGAATAAACCAGCGTATGGAAGACCTCTCTCTCTCTGCCTCTCCCTCTCTCTGTGTGTAACTCTGACTTTCACATGAATAAATAAAATTTTGAAAAAATTTTAAAAAAAAAAGTTTAAAAAATACAAAATAGTGGTCTAGCATTGTGGCATAGTGGGTAAAGCCACCACCTGCAGTGCTGGGTGCCAGTTAGAGGCCTGGCTGCACCACTTCCAATCCAGTTTTCTGCTAATGCACCTGGGAAAGCATGGGAAAATGGTCCAAGTGTATGGATTCCTGCACCTACATGTGAGATCCAGAAGCAGCTCCGGGCTCTTGGCTTCAGCCTGGCCCAGCCCTGGCTGTTGTGGCCATTTGGGTAGTAGACCAGTAGATGGAAGGTATCACTCTCTCTTCCAGAGTGTGTAAGTGTGTGTGTGTCTTCCCCTCTCTGTGTAAATCTGACTTTCAAATAAGGAAATAAACCTTTTTTAAAAAAATAAAGTATTAATTAAATGAAGAGCTGCTTTTTTGAAAATATAAACAAAATTGATGACTCATTAGCCAGAAAAATATAGATCAATATTCCAATGAACATAGATGCAAAAACTCTCCAAAAATGCTACCAATAAAATCCAGCAACACATCAAAAATATCATTCACTCTGACCAAGTATAATTTATCCTAAAGATTCAGGGAATATATATATAATATATATAATATAATATATGATTTGCATATATAGTATATGCAAATTAGTAATGTGACACCTCATATCAATGAAAGGAAGGATAAGCATCATGAGATCATCTCATAGGTGCAGAGAAACTACTTGATAAGGTACAATATGTATTAATTTAAAAACATGAACAAATTAGGTATGAGAGGAACACACTTCAATACAACACAGCTAATTATGACAGTCCCTCAGCCATCATTATATTGAAAGGGAAAAAGCTAGAGGCAGTTCCCCTAAGATCTGGAACCAGATAAGGATGTGCACTCTAGCCACACTTATTCAACACAGTTCTGCAAGTCTTGGGCAAGAAAATGAAACAAGTCATACAAATAAGAAATGAGATCAAATTATTACTATTTGATGACATAATCCTGAACAGAAGGGAATCAAAACTCAAATTGTTACTATCCCCAAATTTCTGAAATGAGTTTTTGGCTTAATTCTCTAACTTCGTACTGAACATTTTATTGTCATAAAATTGTCTTCCGTAGCCTCACCAATGAAACTCAAGTTGATGACATTTTTTGAATATTTACTATGTTCGAAATATTTTATAATCAATAAATTAAACTTTTTGGATTTAGCATTAAAAGTATAGGCAAGAAATGTAAAATTAAACAAGTGGGAATGTTTCAAACTAAAAGGTATCTGGATAACAAAGGAAAAATGACTAGAAAACACACAGAATGGACGAAAATATTTGTAAATCATGTTTTTTGATAAGGGACTGATATCCAAAATATATAAAGCACCCATACAAATCAACATCAAAAACGATACTTTTAAATAACTGAAATAGACATTTCTTAAATATTTTTCTGAAGCAAATTTATGAACACTGCATTTGCTACAATGATCCTTCAAATTTTATATATTTATTTATTTATGAGACAGAAACACACAAGAAAATCGAGTTTCCTTCTTCTGGTTCACGCTTCAAATGATTGCAATAACTAGAAATGGCTGAGGGTTGAAGCTGGGAGACAGGAACTCAATCCAGGTCTCCCATGTGGGTAACAGGGACCCAATTAGTTGACTTATTAGCGGCTGCCTACCAGGGTCTGCATTGCCAGGAAGCTGGAGGCAGGAGCCAGACTGAGAATCAGATGTAGGTACTCTGATAAGGGATAGGCACTAGGCTAAACGCTCACATCATGAATGACCCTGTAAATTGAACACATAGATTCTTGGACTTGCCAAAACATTAGGGTTAATGTTCTTATCTCAGTTTCTTCTATTTTTGCTTTGATGTCCAATGTTTTAATCTTCCTATAGTCGTTACAGTGGTTCTTTCAATGCTGGAATATATCTTCATCTCTTCTCCATTACTAATCTTTTTCATGGACATTTAATATTCATGGAGCAGAAGCAATTCTAAATGTACACATGTAGTAGTTTTAAATTCCTCTAGTCTCTCCTTTGTTAATCAATAATTTCCCACCTTTAAAGATCTATAAGTCACTTAAATATAAAATTAGTGATAATAATAATGAACAAATTTATATTTTATAAATATTGTGCCAGTGTCAGTAACCTAGCATGTAAAACCTTGAACTCAACTTTGATTTACTTCACCACATCCCACTAATCTGCCCTAAAGATTATACATAAATTCTCATCTATGCTGTTTGTTATTTTTCTGCCACTGCACAACGTTGCCCAGTTTTGACACTATTGGCATTTCAGACAGACTCTTATTTATTACATCTGCCTGTCCCACATATTTAACACAATTGATATATTTCTTTCTTGTGTGAAAAAACACATAGCATGAGATTTATCATAAAATTTTAAAAGTCCAAATATAATTAACCATGTGCACAATGTTGTAGAGCGAGCAGATCTATGAGAAATTTTTAATCTTGAATGACTGAAACTCTATGCTTGTCTTACAGCAACTTACCATTCTCTTTGCCTATAGTCCTTGGCAAACACCATTCTCCTCTCAGTTTCCACTGGATAACTCATGTAAGTGGAATCTTGCAACACATTTCTCACGACTGGCTTATTTCACAAAACATAATGTACTCAAAATTCACCTATGTTGTAGCATATGACAGGATTTTCTCTTTCTTATCCTACAATTGTTGGAGTGTTACAAATATCATTTTCAAGATCCTGATTTCTCTTCATTTGTAATAATGGCACTGTTGGATAATACGGTAATTCTGTTTTTAATTTGGTGGAAACTTCCATACTGCTTCCATAAAAGATGTATCTAAAAGCACAGAAAACAAAAGCAAAAGTAGAAAACACATGATTATATCAAACTAAGAACCTTCTGCACAGCAAAAGAAACAATCAACTGAATATGGAGGCGGCACACAGAATTTGAAAAATTGTTGCAAATGTATCTTATAAGTGTCTAAGTAATGAAATATTTAAGAAACTCCTACCAGTAAATGGAAAAAAAAAACACAGATATAAAAACCTGAGTAAGTATTGGACAAAGGACTTAAACTCATATTTGTCAAAAAACATGCAAATAGCCAAAAAATACGTTAAAAGATATTATCACTAATTACTCTGGAAATACACATAAAAACCAAACTGAAATATCATCCTACACCTGTTAGCATGGCTATTAACAAATAAGGTAAAATAGAATAAAATAAAATACGAAGTTTTAACAAGGAGGTGGAGAAATTAGAATATTTAAGCACTGTTTTCGAGCCTATAAACACCCTCTACTGATAACACTAAATGTCAACATATAGCCTAGATATTATGACACCCAAAATAACCCTATTTTCCAGAAACATTCAAGAAGAAGGATACTCACCCCAGTTGAGAAGAAGCACTGACACAGTATTATTATTTTAAAGAGTTATAGCTATCTGGAATATGATGGAGACAGACTGATGGCTAGAATTGATGTAAAAACATGATCACATAAATGGAAAAAAAAATTACTTTGCCTGAATCATGAGGAAATGACTTCAACGTTTCTTCTTTAAGAAGGTATTCATTTGGGGACTGGCTCCATGGTGCAGTAAGTTAATCCTCCACCTGCAGTGCCAGCATCCCATATGGACACTGGTTCTAGTACCAGCTGCTCCTCTTCTGATTCAGCTCTCTGCTATGGCCTCAGAAACCAGAAGATGGCCCAAGTGCTTGAGCCCCTGCACCTGTAAGGTAGACCAGGAAGAAGCACCTGTCTCATGGCTTCTGATCGGCGCAGCTGGAGACATTGTGGTCATCTGGAGAGTGAACAGAAGGAAGACCTTTCTCTCTGTCTGTCCCTCTCGCTGTCTGTAACTCTACCTCTCAAATAAATAAATAAAATCTTTAAAATAAGGCTAATTTGTAGGCAAATATAGTAAAACAAGTCAGGAATAATGTGATAGCCTAAACCCAGATAGAAATGTGGGAAATGGGAAGATTAAAAAATTATTAAGAATTTAAATGTCTGGTAGAATTCAGCAGTGAATCCATCTGGTCCTGGGCTTTTCTTTGTTGGGAGGGCCTTTATTACTGTTGCAATTTCTGTCTCAGTTATGGGTCTGTTTAGGTTTTTGATGTCTTCCTGGTTCAATTTAGGTAGGTTGCATGTGTCCAGGAATCCATCCATTTCTGATAGGTTTCCCTGTTTGCTGGCATACAAGTCCTTGTAGTAATTTCTGATGATTCTTTTTATTTCTGTGGTGTCTGTTGTTACATTTCCTTTTTCATCTCTGATTTTATTGATTTGGGTCTTTTCTCTTCTTTTTTTAGTTAGTTGGGCCAATGGGGTGTCAATTTTGTTTATTTTTTCAAAAAACCAGCTCCTCGTTTGGCTGATTTTTTGTAATGTTTTTCTTGATTCAATCCTGTTGATTTCTTCTCTGATTTTAATTATTTCTCTTCTCCTACTAGATTTGGGTCTGGTTTGCTGTAGGTTTTCTAAATCCTTGAGGTGAATTGAAAGCTCATCTATTTGGTACCTTTCCAATTTCTTGATATAGGCACCTATTGATATAAACTTTCCTCTTAACACTGCTTTTGCTGCGTCCCATAAGTTTTGGTATGTTGTGCTGTTATCCTCATTTACTTCCCGAAAGTTTTTGATTTCTCTTTAGATTTCTTCTATGACCCATTGTTCATTCAGGAGCATGTTGTTCAATCTCCATGTGTTTGCGTATGCTGTAGGGATTCCTGAGTTGCTAATTTCCAACTTCATTCCTTTATGGTCTGAGAAGCTGCATGGTATGATTCTAATTCTTTTGAATTTGCTGAGACTTGCTTTATGGCCTAGTATGTGGTCAATCCGAGAGAAGGTTCCATGTACTGCTGAGAAGAATGTAAAATCTTTAGCTGTAGGATTGAAAGTTCTGTATATATCTGTTAGATCCATTTGGGCTATAGTGTCGTTTAAATCTACTGTATCCTTGTTGATCTTCTGTCCTATTGATCTGTCTATTTCTGAGAGTGGAGTATTGAAGTCCCCCAGTACTATTGTATTGGGGTCTAAGTCTCCCTTTAAGTCCATTAATAAATCTTTTAGATAAACTGGTGCCCTGTAGTTAGCTGCATATACATTGATAATTGTTATATCTTCCTGTTGAATTGAACCCTTAATCATTATATAGTGCCCCTCTTTGTCTCTCTTAACAGTTTTTGTGGTAAAGTTTATGTTGTCTGATATTAAGATGGATTCACTGCTGAATTCTACCAGACATTTAAAGAAGAACTAACTCCAATTCTTCTCAAACTATTCAGAACAATCGAAGAAGAGGGAATCCTCCCAAATTCTTTCTATGAAGCCAGCATCACCTTAATTCCTAAGCCGGAAAAAGATGCAGCACTGAAAGAGAATTACAGACCAATATCCCTGATGAACATAGATGCAAAAACCCTCAATAAAATTCTCGCCAATAGAATGCAACAACACATCAGAAAGATCATCCACCCAGACCAAGTGGGATTTATCCCTGGTATGCAGGGATGGTTTAATGTGCGCAAGACAATCAATGTGATACACCACATTAACAGACTGCAGAAGAAAAACCATATGATTCTCTCAATAGATGCCGAGAAAGCATTTGATAAAATACAACACCCGTTCATGATGAAAACTCTAAGCAAACTGGGTTTGGAAGGAACATTCCTCATTACAATCAAAGCAATCTATGAAAAACCCACAGCCAACATCCTATTGAATGGGGAAAAGTTGGAAGCATTTCCACTGAGATCTGGGACCAGACAGGGATGTCCACTCTCACCACTGCTATTCAATATAGTTCTGGAGGTTCTAGCCAGAGCTATTAGGCAAGAAAAAGAAATTAAAGGGATACAAATTGGGAAGGAAGAACTCAAACTATCCCTCTTTGCAGATGACATGATTCTGTATTTAGGGGACCCAAAGAACTCTACTAAGAGACTATTGGAACTCATAGAAGAGTTTGGCAAAGTAGCAGGGTATAAAATCAATGCACAAAAATCAACAGCCTTTGTATACACAGACAATGCCATGGCTGAGGAAGAACTTCTAAGATCAATCCCATTCACAATAGCTACAAAAACAATCAAATACCTTGGAATAAACTTAACCAAGGACGTTAAAGATCTCTACGATGAAAATTACAAAACCTTAAAGAAAGAAATAGAAGAGGTTGCATGTGTCCAGGAATCTACGCATTTCTGATAGGTTTCCCTGTTTGCTGGCATACAAGTCCTTGTAGTAATTTCTGATGATTCTTTTTATTTCTGTGGTGTCTGTTGTTACATTTCCTTTTTCATCTCTGATTTTATTGATTTGGGTCTTTTCTCTTCTTTTTTTAGTTAGTTGGGCCAATGGGGTGTCAATTTTGTTTATTTTTTCAAAAAACCAGCTCCTCGTTTGGCTGATTTTTTGTAATGTTTTTCTTGATTCAATCCTGTTGATTTCTTCTCTGATTTTAATTATTTCTCTTCTCCTACTAGATTTGGGTCTGGTTTGCTGTAGGTTTTCTAAATCCTTGAGGTGAATTGAAAGCTCATCTATTTGGTGCCTTTCCAATTTCTTGATGTAGGCACCTATTGATATAAACTTTCCTCTTAACACTGCTTTTGCTGCGTCCCATAAGTTTTGGTATGTTGTGCTGTTATCCTCATTTACTTCCAGAAAATTTTTGATTTCTCTTTAGATTTCTTCTATGACTCATTGTTCATTCAGGAGCATGTTGTTCAATCTCCATGTGTTTGCGTATGCTGTAGGGATTCCTGAGTTGCTAATTTCCAACTTCATTCCTTTATGGTCTGAGAAGAAGAAATTAAAGGGATACGAATTGGGAAGGAAGAACTCAAACTATCCCTCTTTGCAGATGACATGATTCTGTATTTAGGGGACCCAAAGAACTCTACTAAGAGACTATTGGAACTCATAGAAGAGTTTGGCAAAGTAGCAGGGTATAAAATCAATGCACAAAAATCAACAGCCTTTGTATACACAGACAATGCCATGGCTGAGGAAGAACTTAACCAAGGACGTTAAAGATCTCTACGATGAAAATTACAAAACCTTAAAGAAAGAAATAGAAGAGGATACCAAGAAATGGAAAAATCTTCCATGCTCATGGATTAGAAGAATCAATATCATCAAAATGTCCATTCTCCCAAAAGCAATTTATAGATTCAATGCAATACCAATCAAGATACCGAAGACCTTCTTCTCAGATCTGGAAAAAATGGTCCTGATATTTATATGGAGGCACAAGAGACCTCGAATAGCTAAAGCAATCTTGTACAACAAAAACAAAGCCGGAGGCATCACAATACCAGATTTTAGGACATACTACAGGGCAGTTGTAATCAAAACAGCATGGTACTGGTACAGAAACAGATGGATAGACCAATGGAACAGAATTGAAACACCAGAAATCAACCCAAACATCTACAGCCAACTTATATTTGATCAAGGATCTAAAACTAATTCCTGGAGCAAGGACAGTCTATTCAATAAATGGTGCTGGGAAAACTGGATTTCCACGTTCAGAATCATGAAGCAAGACCCCTACCTTACACCTTACACAAAAATCCACTCAACATGGATTAAAGACCTAAATCTATGACCTGACACCATCAAGTTACTAGAGAACATTGGAGAAACCCTTCAAGATATTGGCACAGGCAAAGAATTTCTGGAAAAGACCTGGGAGGCACAGGCAGTCAAACCAAAATCAACTATTGGGATTGCATCAAATTGAGAAGTTTCTGTACTGCAAAAGAAACAGTCAGGAGAGTGAAGAGACAACCGACAGAATGGGAAAAATATTTGCAAACTAGGCAACAGATAAAGGGTTAATAACCAGAATCTACAAAGAGATCAAGAAACTCCACAAAACCAACAACCCACTTAAGAGATGGGCCAAGGACCTCAATAGACATTTTTCAAAAGAGGAAATCCAAATGGCCAACAGGCACATGAAAAAATGTTCAAGGTCATTAGCAATCAGGGAAATGCAAATCAAAACTACAATGAGGTTTCACCTCACCCCAGTTAGAATGGCTCACATGCAGAAATCTACCAACAACAGATGCTGGCGAGGATGTGGGGAAAAAGGGACACTAACCCACTGTTGGTGGGAATGCAAACTGGTCAAGCCACTATGGAAGTCAGTCTGGAGATTCCTCAGAAACCTGAAGATAACCCTACCGTTCGACCCAGCCATCCCACTCCTTGGAATTTACCCAAAGGAATTTAAATTGGCAAACAAAAAAGCGGTCTGCACCCTAATGTTTATTGCAGCTCAATTCACAATAGCTAAGACCTGGAACCAACCTAAATGCCCATCAACGGTAGACTGGATAAAGACATTATGGGATATGTACTCTTTTGAATACTATACCGCAGTAAGAAACAACGAAATCCAGTCATTTGCAACAAAATGGAGGAATCTGGAACACATCATGCTGAGTGAAATAAGCCAGTCCCAAAGGGACAAATACCATATGTTCTCCCTGATCGGTGACAACTGACTGAACACCAAAAAGGAAACCTCCTGAAGTGAAATGGACACTATGGGAAACGGTGACTTGATCAGCATAGCCCTGACTGTTAATGAACAACTTAATACATTATCCCTCTTAGTAGTTTTTTTGTCTGTTCTACTTAATATGACTGGTTTAATTCTGTAATTAATACACAGTTATTCTTAAGGGTTAAAAATTAACTGAAATGTAATCCCTGTTAAACATAAGAGTGGGAATAAGAGAGGGAAGAGATGTGCAATTCGGGACATGCTCAAGCTGACTTGCCCCAAATGGTAGAGTTAGAAACATACCAGGGGATTCCAATTCAATCCCATCAAGATGGCATGTACCAATGCCATCTCACTATTCCAAGTGATCAATTTCAGTTCACAATTGATCATAATGAAAGGACTAAGAGTCAAAGGGAGCACATAAACAAGTCTAGTACCTGCTAACACTAACCAATATAATAAATAAAGGGGAGAGTGATCCAACATGGGAAGTGAGATACTCAGCAGACTCATAGAATGGCAGATGTCCTAAATAGCACTCTGGCCTCAGAATCAGCCCTAAAGGCATTCGGAGCTGGCTGAAAAGCCCATGAGAGTATTTCAGGCATGGAAAGCCAAGACATTCTGGCAAAAAGATCTCTGCGAGTGAGATCCCAGTGGAAAGAACAGGTCTTCAAAGAAGGAGGTACCTTTCTCTGAAGGGAGGAGAGAACCTCCACTTTGACTATGACCTTGTCTAAACAAGATAAGAGTCGGAGAACTCAGAGGGCTTCCATAGCCTTGGAAACTCATGACTGGAGCATAGGGAGATTACTGATGCCATAGACAGGAGTGTCAATTGGTAAAGTCAACAACAGGAGTCACTGTGCACTTACTCCTCATGTAGGATCTCTGTCCTTAATGTGCTGTGCATTGAGATTTAATGCTATAACGAGTACTCAAACAATATATTTCACTTTGTGTTTCTATGGGGGTGCAAACTGTTGAAATCTTTACTTAATGCATACTAAACTGATCCTCTGTGAAAAAAAAAAAAAGAAATTATCAATTCCCAACTTGACTCTCACTGGGATTAAACATGACAATAGGTCTGATCTGATTTCAGCATCATTTAAAAAAAATCATCTATTATTTTTCACTTTATGTTTCTGTGTGGGAGCAAACTGTTGAAATCCTTACTTAATGTATACTAAGCTGATCTTCTGTATATAAAGAGAATCGAAAATGAATCTTGATGTGAATGGAAGGGGAGAGGGAGTGGGAAAGGGGAGGGTTGTCGGTGGGAGGGACGTTATGGGGGGGAAGCCTTTGTAATCCATAAGTCGTACTTTGGAAATTTATATTCATTAAATAAAAGTTAAAAAAAAGAAAGAAACATAAAAAATTATTAAGAATTTAGAATCAATCATACATAATCTGCGACATAATTTAAGGAGTTGTGGAATCAAGCGTAATCCCAGATTTCTGGTTTAGATATGTGTAGTGAGCATGACCATTGCCTAATTTAGATACGCTGATTCTAGTAGAGCAAATATTACCAGATTGGCAGTACAAAAGCAGACACTGTGCCTTTATTACTTTATGCATTTATTGGATGGATTTTATGAAGCTCCTTATATTTTTCACCTTGGCATAAGTACACATAACTGATCTTCTAGAATATATAAATGCCAGAGAAATTAGAAATTGAGAGACTGAGCATAGATGAGGAGGGTTGTCATTTAAGAGCCCATTTAATAGAAGAAGGAAGAAAGAAGATGGAAGAGGAGGGACTGGCAAGAGAAGGTGAGGAAAGGGACCGAAAATGGGGAGGAAGTAGAGGAGAAAGAGACAGGGAGGGAGGGTGAGAGAGTCAACTGCTTATTGGGAGAAAGAGTCCAGGAAGCTAGCTGTAAATAGACTTCCTCTGCACATCTATTAAAATGAGTATACTGTGGTCAAAAGAGACTCTAGAAAAGGGGTCCTCATGGTTTAGTTTCCTGCCTATGATTTTACAACTCATACTTGATAACAAACCACACTTCACCATCTCCATATTCTGAAATAAAAAATGTGACAAGTTCTGCATAGGAAATGAAAACAAAAACAGATAAGTGGGATTTGATGAAACTAAAGAAGTTTACACAGCAAAAGAAACAGTCAACAAAGCAAAGGGACAATATACAGAATGGAGAAAATATTTGTAAATTGTACATCTGAAAAAGGGTTAATATTCAGAGTATATAAGGAACACAAAAAATTCAATAACAAAAATAATAATAATCTAATTTTAAAATGAGCTGTAGCTCTAAACAGACACGTCTCAAAAAGATACATGCAAATGTCCAAAAGGTACCAATCCTACTCTGGGCTATATGTCCAAGAGAAATGAAATAAATCTGTCAAAGAGATATCTACACTCCCATATTTATTGCAACACTATTCACAATATCCAGGAATTGGGAACAACATAGGTATCCATACAACAATCCACACATAAAGAAAACAATATGATAAAGAAAGTAAAACATATCCACATACATACATACACACACACTCGCGCGTGCATGCACACACACACACACAGAGTGGAATATTACTCAGCCATAGAAAGGATGCACTCTTGTCATTCGCTACATTGCAAGGAACTGGAAGTCACTATGTTAAGTGAAATAATTCAAGCATAGAAATACAAATACCCCAATAATCTCACTCATATGTGGACGTAAAAATAATGCTCATATTAAAGCCTTCAAAAATATGATGATTGTTACTAGAGGCAGGGTAGCGAAGAAGAGGCAGATGGATGAGGAAATGTTTGATTGATGTGTAACAGGTTGTAACTAGATGGGAATAAGTAGTTCCAGGGTTCTAATGCAAAACAGGGTGAAGATAGATAACACTGATTTACTGTATATTACTCTATTAAAATCTAAAAAATAGGATTTGGGGTGTTTTTACTATAAAGAAATGTTAAGTGCTGAATGGATACAAGTATTTATCTGATTAGACATTAAACAATGTGTACCTGTAATAAAATATCACATGGTACCCCATAAACATGCATAATTTTATGTCTGTTAGATGTATGTAAATATAAAAAAATTAAGTGATACATTCTAAACCCTTTTTGGATATTTGTAAAAACATTATGCTTTATTAAAAAAGAAATCATTTTGCTTTTTTTCTGTGCATGTACTATGTAATTATGAAAATTACAATTAAAAACAATACTTGCTATGCAGCACCAGGTCCATTTAATATCAATTCACTTGTAAGGATAAATTGAATAAGAATTATTATCCAATATAAAAAGGCTTCATATATGTTAGGTACATGAATACCTATGTTTTAAAATATATAGATATGCTAAAACTTAACCTCATTTTTATATGATACTTGGGAAAAGCAAGGTATTAGTGCTGTAACACTTAAAGGCAACATTATCTTCAAAGCAATGTGAAATTCAGATGAGTCTGCATTCTTTTCTTAGGACTTCCTTATCAGAGGAAATTTATTATTTAGCATACATTAGTTGTTACACCAACAACAATTAATTCCATAGGTAAAAGAGTTTTATCTTTGAAAACAAAATGACCCAAAATCAAAGCAAGCATATTTTTTAATTTTATATTTATTATCTCATAGGCAATTGAGAAAATTCTACCTGATATAAGTTGAATCTAGAAAAATCACTGGGAACATTAAATATTTTCAAAATATTTGTTTTGCAAAAATGAAGGTGCAATTAATGATTATTTAACTTCAGCTTTTTTTTTGTTGATTTTTTAAAGTCATCAAAATTGCCTTTCAATGAATTTCTCCATCAACATTAAGATCAATGGAAACATCTCAGAGAAGGAATTATGTAGTAGCAGTAATTTTAACATCAGGAGATTATTAGACTTAGAAAACATACTTGACATGACAGAGTCTTTATTATTCACTATTAGATGTTAATAAACAACTTTTATGTGGTAGAAAAGTACAAAGAAATTTGGAGTGATTTACACATGATCTCAAATCTGCACTGAGCAGTTTAATGTAGGAAAACCACTTAGTTGCCCTGAAATTCAGCTTTCTTGTCTATAACAGGATAGTTATAGAGACCACATACATTCGGAAAGGGAGAATAAACAGAAGTTTCAACCATATGGAAAATAAAACAAAGATTTTAAATCCAGATTTGTAGACTTTTAATCTAAGTTGTTGTTGTTGTTGTTGTTGTTGTTGTTTGACAGGCAGAGTGGACAGTGAGAGAGACAGAGAGAAAGGTCTTCCTTTACCGTTGGTTCACCCCCCAATGGCCGCTGCAGCCAGCGCGCCAAGCTGATCTGAAGCCAGGAGCCAGGTGCTTCTCCCAGGACTTGGGCCATCCTCCACTGCACTCCCGGGCCACAGCAGAGAGCTGGACTGGAAGAGGAGCAACCGGGTCAGAATCCTGCAACCTGATCCGGACTAGAACCTGGGGTGACAGTGTCACAGGAAGAGGATTAGCCTAGTGTGCCGCGGCGCCGGCCAGCTTTTCTGCTTACCAATGATGTATACTTGCGTTGAGTTACTCAGCCTTTCCACATACATGTCCTCTTCTGAGAAGCTGGAGCAATTTTAGACATCCAGATCATAGGACCATTCTGTTTGTTGAAAATGCTAATGCCATTCACTGCATTAAAAACAGATATTGGTAATGATGATCATTTTATATTTGGAAACTCATATTATTAATAAGTGTCTCCCCTCACTTTACCCAAAAATGCCTGGAGAAGAATCATGTTTTGATTCCTTTACAAGCTCCTCATCTAATTCTACTTTTCTTGTAAGGTTGGGAACTATTGGTGCAACATGATCACATGGATATAGTAAAGCATGAAATTAACGGAAATTTAATCATTGGAGCACAATTTAAAAACATAGAGCATAGGAAAGAATATTTTCCTACTACTGCAACTTACAAAGAACTATATAAAATCATATACATATATAATAATACTTTAGAGCTGGTGGATAGACCTTATATGATATGAGTCTAGCAGCACGTTAAATAAATGCATTAAAGCCTACTTTTATTTCATGAGGACAAAACTGTAACATTCAAATAGTAGCAGCTTCACTCTCTCTTTATGATCAGTAAGAAATGCTTTGCACTCCTTTGTCTGTCATTTTTTTTAAACTTTTATTTAATGAATATAAATTTCCAAAGTACAATCTATGGATTACAATGGCTTCCCCCCCATACCGTCCTTCCCACCCACAACCCTCCCCTTTACCACTCCCTCTCCCCTTCCATTCACATCAAGATTCATTTTCAATTATCTTAATATACAGAAGATCAGCTTAGTATACATTAAGTATGGATTTCAACAGTTTGCTCCCACATAGAAACATAAAGTGAAAAATAATAGATGATTTTTTTTAAATGATGATGAAATCAGAGCAGACCTATTGTCATGTTTAATCCCAGTGAGAGTCAAGTTGTGAATTGATAATTTCTTTTTTTTTTTTTTTTTTTACAGAGGATCAGTTTAGTATGCATTAAGTAAGGATTTCAACAGTTTGCACCCCCATAGAAACACAAAGTGAAATATATTGTTTGAGTACTCGTTATAGCATTAAATCTCAATGCACAGCACATTAAGGACAGAGATCCTACATGAGGAGTAAGTGCACAGTGACTCCTGTTGTTGACTTTACCAATTGACACTCCTGTCTATGGCATCAGTAATCTCCCTATGCTCCAGTCATGAGTTTCCAAGGCTATGGAAGCCCTCTGAGTTCTCCGACTCTTATCTTGTTTAGACAAGGTCATAGTCAAAGTGGAGGTTCTCTCCTCCCTTCAGAGAAAGGTACCTCCTTCTTTGAAGACCTGTTCTTTCCACTGGGATCTCACTCACAGAGATCTTTTGCCAGAGTGTCTTGCTTTCCATGCCTGAAATACTCTCATGAGCTTTTCAGCCAGCTCCGAATGCCTTTAGGGCTGATTCTGAGGCCAGAGTGCTATTTAGGACATCTGCCATTCTATGAGTCTGCTGAGTATCTCACTTCCCATGTTGGATCACTCCCCCCTTTATTTACTCCATCGGTTAGCGTTAGCAGGTACTAGACTTGTCTATGTGCTCCCTTTGACTCCCAGTCCCTTCACCATGACCAACTGTGAACTGAAATTGATCACCTGGAACAGTGAGATGGCATTGGTACATGCCACCTCGATGGGATTGAATTGGAATCCCCTGGTATGCTTCCACTCCACCACTTGGGGCAAGTCAGCCTGAGCATGTCCCAAATTATACATCTCTTCCCTCTCCCATTCCCACTCCCATGTTCAACAGGGATCACATTTCAGTTAATTTTCAACACTTAAGAATAACTGTGCATCAATTACAGAACTAAACCAGTCATATTAAGTAGAACAGATAAAAAAACTACTAAGAGGGATAATGCATTAAGTTGTTCATTAACAGTCAGGGATATGCTGATCAAGCCACCATTTCCCATAGTGTCCACCTCACTCCAACAGGTTTCCTTCTTGGTGTTCAGTCAGTCGTCACCGATCAGGGAGAACATATGGTATTTGTCCCTTTGGGACTGGCTTATTTCACTCAGCATGATGTGTTCCAGATTCCTCCATTTTGTTGCAAATGACTGGATTTCGTTGTTTCTTACTGCGGTATAGTATTCTAAAGAGTACATATCCTATAATTTCTTTATCCAGTCTACCGTTGATGGGCATTTAGGTTGGTTCCAGGTCTTAGCTATTGTGAATTGAGCTGCAATAAACATTAGGGTGCAGACCGCTTTTTTGTTTGCCAATTTAAATTCCTTTGGGTAAATTCCAAGGAGTGGGATGGCTGGGTCGAACGGTAGGGTTATATTCAGGTTTCTGAGGAATCTCCAGACTGACTTCCATAGTGGCTTGACCAGTTTGCATTCCCACCAACAGTGGGTTAGTGTCCCTTTTTCCCCACATCCTCGCCAGCATCTGTTGTTGGTAGATTTCTGAATGTGAGCCATTCTAACCGGGGTGAGGTGAAACCTCATTGTGGTTTTGATTTGCATTTCCCTGATTGCTAATGACCTTGAACATTTTTTCATGTGCCTGTTGGCCATTTGGATTTCCTCTTTTGAAAAATGTCTATTGAGGTCCTTGGCCCATCTCTTAAGTGGGTTGTTGGTTTTGTTTTTGTGGAGTTTCTTGATCTCTTTGTAGATTCTGGTTATTAACCCTTTATCTGTTGCATAGTTTGCAAATATTTTTTCCCATTCTGTCGGTTGTCTCTTCACTCTCCTGACTGTTTCTTTTGCAGTACAGAAACTTCTCAATTGGATGCAATCCCAAGAGTTGATTTTGGCTTTGACTGCCTGTGCCTCCCGGGTCTTTTCCAGAAATTCTTTGCCTGTGCCAATATCTTGAAGGGTTTCTCCAATGTTCTCTAGTAACTTGATGGTGTCAGGTCGTAGATTTAGGTCTTTAATCCATGTTGAGTGGATTTTTGTGTAAGGTGTAAGGTAGGGGTCTTGCTTCATGATTCTGCACGTGGAAATCCAATTTTCCCAGCACCATTTATTGAATAGACTGTCCTTGCTCCAGGAATTAGTTTTAGATCCTTGATCAAATATAAGTTGGCTGTAGATGTTTGGGTTGATTTCTGGTGTTTCAATTCTGTCCCATTGGTCTATCCATCTGTTTCTGTGCCAGTACCATGCTGTTTTGATTACAACTGCCCTATAGTATGTCCTAAAATCTGGTATTGTGATGCCTCCGGCTTTGTTTTTGTTGTACAAGATTGCTTTAGCTATTCGAGGTCTCTTGTGCCTCCATATAAATATCAGGACCATTTTTTCCAGATCTGAGAAGAAGGTCTTTGGTATCTTGATTGGTATTGCATTGAATCTGTAAATTGCTTTTGGGAGAATGGACATTTTGATGATATTGATTCCTCCAATCCATGAGCATGGAAGATTTTTCCATTTCTTGGTATCCTCTTCTATTTCTTTCTTTAAGGTTTTGTAATTTTCATCGTAGAGATCTTTAACGTCCTTGGTTAAGTTTATTCCAAGGTATTTGATTGTTTTTGTAGCTATTGTGAATGGGATTGATCTTAGAAGTTCTTCCTCAGCCATGGCATTGTCTGTGTATACAAAGGCTGTTGATTTTTGTGCATTGATTTTATACCCTGCTACTTTGCCAAACTCTTCTATGAGTTCCAATAGTCTCTTAGTAGAGTTCTTTGGGTCCCCTAAATACAGAATCATGTCATCTGCAAAGAGGGATAGTTTGAGTTCTTCCTTCCCAATTTGTATCCCTTTAATTTCTTTTTCTTGCCTAATAGCTCTGGCTAGAACCTCTGTTTGTCATTTTTTAAACAGGACAAGTGAAGAGTGCTAAATAATATTATTAAACTACAGAAAAGCATATAATTCAAGTTCAGATAATCATTTGTCCCTT
The DNA here is from genome assembly GCF_051225735.1 of Oryctolagus cuniculus. Classification (NCBI taxonomy): domain Eukaryota; kingdom Metazoa; phylum Chordata; class Mammalia; order Lagomorpha; family Leporidae; genus Oryctolagus; species Oryctolagus cuniculus. Next base: position 154,805,344 of record NC_142869.1, on the reverse strand, counting down.
ATGTTTAAAAAAAATACATATACTAAGAGCAATCCAAATAATCTGAAATGTTTATTTATTATTTATTTTCATCTACTTGAAAGAGTGAAAGAAAGAATCATTCACTGCCTCTATTCCCAAATGCATATAATAGCCAGGGCTAGCCAAGTCAAAACCAGGTGGCTGGAAATCCATCTGATCTCCAGCAAATGTGACAGGGGCCCAAGCACTGGAACCTTCATCTGCTACCTCCTAGGATGCATTAACAGCCAGCTGGGTTGGAAGCAGAGTAACAAGGACTCAAACTGGCCCTGTAAGTCACCTTAAAATGCTGTGTCACAGTGTCCACCCACTACGTTACTTATTAAAGAAAAATTCATTGTATATTTTTGTAGAACTCATTGCTATAGTCATTATTAACCAAGTATCAAATAACAGAGATTAGTTTTTATATAGTAAACCCAATACCACTTGTAATATTCAGGGCATTTGTGAATCAAAAATTGTGCTAAATTCTGAGATTAATATATTTTATTTCATGCATTATAAAGGAATATTATACTTCTATGCATATCTCACATTATTTGTTACTATCTTATGGGCAGCATAGTCTGAATAAAATTATAACAAATTCTGAATAATGGAAATTTCATAGCACAATATTTCCAAAAGTCCCATCTTACATATCCTAGTTAGTCCTTAGAATTCAAAGTCAAATAATTCATATATTTTAACTCAATTCTTTTTTAGATATACATTTCTATGTAAAATAGGGCACCTTGAAAAGTTCACAGAAAATGGAATTAAAAACTAAATTTGTTTCATAAATTTTTGTAATTCAGGTATAATTTTTCAAAACACATTTCCATGAGGTTTTTGAATATGCCTTGTATGCATGGATTTTAATTTTTTTGTCTTAGACTTCTTTTATTCCACTTCCCCTGAACTTTTTGAAATATTCTCCCACGTGGTAAATAGATTACTTATTCACACGATAATTGAATAGGCAGGCTCCTAGTTTATAATGGTATGTTGCAGAATGACTTTGAAAAAAAAATAATAATGCCCTTTCTTCTAAAATGTTCTTTTCCAGGCAGTTTCATTCCTTATGTAAACTACAGAAGTCAAGAAAGTCAGTTGTGGCAAAATAATATGGAAAAATATCAGCCCTTCCTATACTGAAACTGTCCATTAAGGAAGCAGTAGTAGAACTAAATGAGGGTTTCAGAGCCTGGAGCATCGGTCTTCTTACTTTAATTTTGCACCTATGCCTCTGGCTCTTTGCTGCACAGTTAGTATTATGGAATGCAGTATTTTATGTTTTCTCTTAGGGCCTCTTTGTCTTATTTTTCACTTACAACACAGAGCTATTACTGATATCTTTATGTTGTTCAGTTTTAGCTACAAACAGAATTTTGATCAATGAAACACCAAGGAAAAGCAACACGTTTAATAGAAACATTATGCATTACTAAAACTTTCAAGAGTTGAAAATGATGGAAGTTCTGGGTACTTCCCTACTCTTAAAGGTTTTCAGTATGCTATGCCTGACTACTAACTACAATCTATATATGAACACTTAGTTCATCCGTGTAGAAACACATTGACTTGGAAGTTATTTAATGCAACCATATAAATTTCCATTTAAATTTATCTCTAGTTCCATCCTGAAGTGTACAGAATAATGGGGCAGAGCTAGCAGAATGATTGAATGCCTTCTTCCAGAAACAGCTCTGCCTTTAGCAGGAAAACCAGAGTTTAAAGAAAAAAAAAAGGAAAAAAAAAATGGAAAAGAAATTGCTAACACATTCTCCCTCAATGTGAGCTCTCACAATAAAAAAGCTTGGTTTTCTTTATAAAACAAATTCCTGCTAAACAAAACACTAAAATAATTTTATTGTAAGAGTATAATACTATTATCCACCAAGAATTTGTTTGGACAATAATTCCTGTTCTTGCCCTGTGGGTAGTTTAAGCCTGTCAAGTTAGTAACTGTTTCTGACATAGTAGCCTAATTGTTTTATTCTTACTTCATAAGAATAACTCAGTAGGAATGATAGTATACTGCACAGATTTCTAAAAGTTCATTTTGTGCATTTCAAAAATAGGCTGGAAGTCATTTTATTGTCTTTACTAAAAAGGAAAGTTCATTAAGATTTGAGCATGAACATGTGTAGGTAACTTTCCTAAAATATATGAAAAATAAGTGCTTAAGGCACCCAAGTCAATCCATTAAATAGTTCAGAGTACAAGGGGTACCAGAAGAAGATACACTGGTTGGATCCTCTTTACAAACAAGGGAAAATGTTACAGGTCATTTGTCAGGAAATGTCAGCAAAGCATGGTGTCCAAAAAGATGGACACAGGAATTTTATTGTACAAGATCCCTTGAGAAAAGAGACAGCACTTGAACATTTGTTCAGAAACGTGTTTTGATTGCAATGGTATGGGCTTTCCTATATTTTACCATCACCTCTAGTTTCTAAAACTTATATTTATTAGCAATGAGGCTTGCGTATTTCATATTTGAGACTAACAGAATTGAATTTCAAGGAAATTCTAAACAAAGAACATGATTCTTTATTCAAATGTTTCTTGAAAGCATTTCTCTAAATAGACTTGTGTTTATATCCTAGTCTTAATGTCAGAATTCTTGCATGCATCAGAAAAAGAAAAGCCTATAAAACTCATTTAGGAATTCAACTTTCACACTCTTCCCAGGAGAACACTATACTACCTAAATTCACTGTCTTACAGTATATGTTCTCAGTTTTCCCAATGACTGAAGTTACTATATCTCCACAATATTCTACCTGTAAAGAATCTGAAACAAAATGAATCAATGATAAAACAAAATCTTCTAAAAGATTGAGACCAAATGTCTGAGAATGATTAGGCTTTTTTTCCTTTTTTAATCAAGATAATCTTTTAAATAACAAGATAATAAATACTTCTCTTTAAAACATCTGAGTTACCTTTGTTTCAAAATTGCAGAACACACAAACAGTAAAATACACAAATATTGAGTATGTATCCCAATGATTATTTATAAACACATGAATGTACGTAAACATATTTATAATACATTGATCTGATGTGGAGTTAACATACTAAATGTATAAGGAATTCTATGTAGAGCAGAAAATAAATCAACCCTCTTAAAAATGGATAAATGAGTTTAAGAATTGTGGTCCCATGGGTTACTCTGCCGCTTGGGATGCCCACATGCCCTTTGGGGTGCCTAGTTATACTCCTACCTCCACTTCAGATCCAGCTTCTTGGGCTGAGCACTTTGAGAAACAACTGATAATGACCCAACTCTTTGGAGACTGGATTGAGTTTCTGGGTCCTGGTTTTGGTCTGACCCATTTCTCACTGTTCTATGCACTTGGGGAACAAAATCGCACATGCAGAATTTCTCTCTCTCTCTCTCTCTCTGTCTCTCCACTCCCTTCTTGTTCTGTTTTTCAAATAAATGAAGATAAATAAATATTTTTAAATGGGCAAGTGACCTAAACAAACTTTTTTTTCAAAAGAAACCATACAAATGTTAAATATGTATAGGAAACTAATCATAACTAATAATAAATGCAAATTAAAACCACAATGAAATATCACTTCACACCTTTTATAAAGTTATTGTTGAAAATCAAAATATAAATGTTGGTGGAAATATGGAAAAAGGAAACCCATGCATGCTGTTGTTGGGAGTGTATATTGGTACAGTAATTATAGAAAATGATATGAGAGTTAATTTAAAACTTAAAAATAGATCTACTAATCTGGCCCAACTATCCAACTTCAGGGTATATAGATCCAAAATTTCGACAGACTTGGTAAGAGGACAAGTCATGAGCTTTACCTCTTCTTTTGGGCCTCATTGAAGGACAACATGTTGAAGAATCCAGTCATTCAATCTCACCCTACCTATAGTCAAATTATTTTAACATATAATTATTGAATTCCTGCCAAATACAGACAAATGCTTTAGGGAATGAAAATCAATAAGCAAGCAAATTCTTATTAGATTAATGACACATTAAAATAATTTAATATTAATACCACACAATATACATATGTAATATGAATATTATTAATAAGATAATTTCCTTGGAATAAACTAAGGTTGGCATGTTACAGTCAGTAGTCTCTTTTTATAGGGGAATAATTTTGCTCTTTTTTATTGACTGATGTTTGGTTAATTTTTTGGTAGGCTTCTCATAGTAACAATTTCTTCTTTTAAAAGGTCTAAGTCAAAGTTATCATAAAATAATACACATTTTGTGGGTTTATTCAGATGTCATTTCATGTTTCCCTTTAAATTTTTGCTATATTCTCTGTAAATCGGAAGTTTGAGTAAGCCTATGGATTAACCTCCTATTTACTGATAGTAAGAATACTTTATAGGGCTTTAAATTGCATCAAATTAAAGAGTGCACAATGAGATTGACCCTAAATATTAATTGTAAATGGTTCAATTAAGCCTTCTTATTGTATTATATAAATTTTGATTCATTTTATTTTTTCAAAGTAATCATGTAACAAATCTAGATTTTTGTTTTGCAAATTTATCTCATAACTTTTTAAAACATGCTGTTTCGATACTTTTTGGTATTTTTTCCACAGTACTATTTTTTTATTAATCACATTACGAATTATTTTATTTACTTTAGTAAATATAATTTAAGGAAAAGTCAAAATCAATGAATTTTATGGCATTCTATAAGTTAATTTCTTTTTTAAAAAAATATTTATTTATTTATTTGAAAGTCAGAGTTACACAGAGATAGGAGAGGCAGAGAGAGAGAGAGAGAAAGAGGTCTTCCATCCGCCGGGTTCACTCCCTAATTGGCCACAACAGCCAGAGCTGTGCCAATCCAAACCCAGGAGCCAGGAGCTTCTTCCGGGTCTCCCACATGGGTGCAGGGTCCCAAGGACTTGGGCCATCCTCTACTGATTTCCCAGACCATAGCAGAGAGCTGGGTCAGAAGTGGAGCAGCTGGGTCTCAAACCGGTGCCCATATGGGATGCTGGCACCTCAGGCCAGGGTGTTAAACTTCTGCGCCACAGCAACGGCTCTCAATTTCTGTTTTACTATTTTTACTTCTGCTTTATTTTAATTTATTCTGTTTGTATTCTATATGTTTCTTGGTGGGGTGTTTTTAGTTTAAATTTGTGTACTTGCGTTTTTAACTGACATGAAAACTATATGTATTTATGGGTACAATGTGGCGCCCCAATACATTTATATGTAGTACAAAGTCCTATCCAGGCACATCTCTATCTTGTCATATTCAAATTTCATCTCAATAAATACATTCAAAATCCTTTCTTCTAGTTTTGTAAGAGAAATACACAATACTGTATTATGTACAGTTACCCTACTATGCAGTAGAACCCAAGAATTTAGAGCCAATCACATATCCCTGACCTTTCCTTCCCATTCTCCTCTTCTTCCAAGTCTCCGACCACCACCATTCTTGTCAGCTTCATGAGAGCTACTTTTTTATATTCCACGTATGAATGAGTTCATGAAGCTTTTCTGTGCTTTGTTAATTTCACTTAAGATAATTACCTTCATTTCCATCTATGTTGTCAAAATGACAGGATTGTATCCTTTTCATGGTTGAATAGTATTCCAGGGTGATATACACCACATTTTAAAAAACTGTATGTATTTGTGGGGTACCATGTGATTTTTCATCACCTGTATATGTTTTATATTGTCTACTCATAGCAAATACCTTTATCCTCTTAAGTATTTACCATTTCTTTTTTTTTAACTTTTATTTAATGAATATAAATTTCCAAAGTACAGCTTATAGATTACAATGGCTTCCCCCCCCCCAACAACTTCCCTCCCACCCACAACCATTTCTATATAGTAAAAACATACAAAATCCTGTCTTCTAATTTTTTAATAGAGAAATATACGGTACAATATCTGTAGTCATCTTACTATACAAGAGAAGCACAGGAATGTTTTCCCCTAAGTAACAATAACCTAGTACTTATTAATTAACCTTTCCTCACCCTCCCACCAACTTTGGTAACTATTATTTTGTTTTAGCTTCCTTGATATCAACTATTGTTTATCTCACTTATGTGAGAAATCATGTAATAGCTGTCTTTCTATGCTTGGCTTATTTCACTTTAATGTACTCCACTTCCATGCATGTTGTTGAAAGATGACAAGATCTGATTCACTTTTATGACTGAGTATTATTATATTGTGCTATGTCCCATATTTTCATAATATATTCATTCATGAATGGACATGTAAGTTGTTTCCATTTCTCAGCTGCTGTGGACAGTACTGCAATAAACAGGAGAATGCAGATATTTCAATAGACTGATTTCATTTTCCTTGGACATATAGGTAGTAGTGGATTACTGGGTCATTTGGTCATTCTGTTTCTAGTTCTTCTAAGGAATATTCATACCGTTTTCCACAATGATGGTACTAATTTACATTCCCACCAACAGTGTGCAAGTGTTCCCTTTATTCCACATCCTCACTAGCACTTGTTATCTTTTGTCTCTGCTAATACCTAACTTGAGTGATTTATTTTGCCTTTTCCTTAAGATTAGCAATGTAATGCATTTTTGGTGTATCTATTGCCCATTTATGTGTCTTCACTTGAGAAATGTCAGTTTAGACCTGCCCACTTTTAAATTGCATAATTGTGTTATTTGTTATTCAGATGTTTGAGTTTTTATATATATTCTGGTTACTAACCCCTGGTCAAACATATGAGAATTTATTTTAACCATCTGTATTCTGTGGTGTTCTATGATGTAAATAATTCTAATTTGCCTATCCCTATAATCACAACCTTAATTGGATCATATAGATATTAAACATTCAGGATTTTTATTATTACTGTGCTTTATGAATTCTGTGATCTTGATTTGATTTAGTTTGACCCAAGTGTTGTTTACTATAATTTATTTTTCTGGTTGAGATTATTTTAAGTCAGGCATTTTAATAGTAATAAATGTAATTTAAGTAACATTTTTAAACAAAAAATTAAATTATTGTTATTATAGAATTAGAAGAACAGAAAAGTCATGATGATAATAAAAGGAATCCCTGTATACTCAACACACAGCTTCCACTATTATGGACATCTTAAAATATATTATGCATTTATAACATTGGTGGAACCACTGTCAGTATATTAATAAGAATAAAAAACTATACATTATTCAGATCTTTAATTTTTAGTTACATTTCTCTTCTAGGACCAATTGCAGCATATGAAATTATATTTAGTGTTCTTATCTCTGTAATCTCCTTTGGACTCTACATTTTTCCTACTTTGTTCATTTTTGGATGTTGATACTGCTGAGAAATATTGGTCAGATATTTTGTGGAGGCTGTTCTAATGGAATCTGTCTCATACTTTTATCATTGTTAAAATGAAGTTATAAGTTTAGAGGAAGAAAATCATGAAGGTCAAGTGCCTTTTTGATCACATTTGTTACGGGTACCTACTATCAACATCATTTTTCAATATTGATGATGTTAGTTTTGATTAACTTGAAGGGCTATTTGGATTAACTTTGAAGAACTGTTTTCTGATTATAACTTTACCCTTATACACATTGTACTCTTCCCATATTGTAATCATTTGAAAGAAGTCACTAGGCACAGTTCAATATAAGAAGTAGGAAGTTGTAGTCTGCCTCAAGGAGAGCAACATTTTTACATAAATTATTTGAAAATCTTCTGTATAAGAGATATGACTTTTATACATATCTGTTAATTAATTAATTTTAAAGAAAACTTCTCAGATATGTGAGGTATTTAAAGAATACAATCTAATGTAAAATACATTTAGACAGCGAAATGGCTGCTATAGTGAAGCAAGTTAACATATCCATCACTTCACATGTTACACATTTTTGTGTGTGTCAAGAACTAAAATCTACTTATTTAGCAAAAGTCTCAAGTGGAACAAAATATTTTTAACTACAGTCCTCATGCTGAAGATTACATTTCTAAACTTGTTCATCTGCTTGTTCAGTTGTATCTTCTGAGCTACATCACCTCATTTCCTCCCACACTGTGTAAACAGTTTTACTCTTTATTTCCACAAATTTGACTTTTAAAAGATGCCATATGTAAATTCAATCATGCATATTTTTCTGACTGTGTCTGCCTTGTTTCACTTATAAGACTCTCCAAGGTCATCCACACTGTGACAATTGCCAGGATAGCTTTCTTTTATGAGGCTTCATGATATTCGGAATTTCTTTATCTTTTCGTCCTTTGGCAGCTGCTTAGGTTGTTTCTATATCTTGCCTTTGACGAATAATGCTGCATGGAACCTGGGATTGTAAATATTTTTGCAAGATAGTGATTTCATTTCCTTTGGGTACACACACAGAAGTAACATTGCCAAATCATAATTGGACTTGGATATGACACCAAAAGCTCAAACAACAAAAGAAAAAAAAAAGTAAACAATGTTGTATCAAACCAAGTCTTTTGCACCGCAAAAGAAACAATCAACTAATCAAAAGGAAACCTATGTATTGGGAAAAATCATTTTCAAATTTTTATCTGCATATAGGAAATATCCAAAATGTATAGAGAACAAGCAAAACTCATAAGCAGATATATAAAAAGATAAAAAGTTATTTAATATCATTAATTTGGACACTATAAATAAAACCACAATGCTATATCACCTTACAGCTGTTAGAGTGGCTGTTATCAAAAGGAGGGAAGGTAAAAAGTGTTGTGGAGAAAAGGGGCTGTTTGTGGGAATGTAGCTTGGGGCTGCCAAAATAGAATATAGCATGGAGGCTCCTAAAGAAACTACAAATGTATTTATACCAATACAGACACTGGTTCACTTCCCAGATGGCTGCAACAGCCTGGGCTAGGTCAGGCCGAAGCCAGGACACTAGAGTTCCTTCTGTGTCTCTCACATGGGTGGCAGGGACCCAAGCACTTTGGGCCATTCTCCACTGCTTCTCCCAGGCTATTAGCAGAGAGCTGTATCAGAAGTAAAGCAACTGGGACTCAAACTGGCACCCACATGGGATACTGGGTTCTCGGGTGGTGACTTTGCTTGCTATGCCACAATGCTGGACCCAAAATATTTTCACAGAAAAGAAAAAAAGTAAATCCTAAAATCTGTGCATAACTACAAAACACTAACTAGAATGGAGACTGTAAAAAAACAGAAAATTTCAAACAGGTAGGAGTAATAAGTTTAAGGGTGGCTATAGTAAATAAATATTTTAAATTATGAGAGTACATTTAAGAGGTTTTACCATAAAAAGTTAAGCAAGATGATGAATATATCAATCAGTTTAATCACTCCACATTGTATTATTTATATATGTAAAATATCATAATAAATTTAAATGCTCATTTTTTCATTTAAATAAAAATAAACCATTAAAATTTAAAATTATAGAAACGAAAGTAATACAGGGCATAGATAAGTCAGGCAAAGATGGATGTGAAGAGAACTGTTGGTGGGAATTTAAACTGGCATAGCCTGAAGGAACAAAGACAAAAACCTCAGCCATCCTTGCTCATTGCCCAAAAGATAGATAAACACTGGAATGTATTCCTTGCTCTTGAATTTCAGTTGGGTCTCATAGCCTATTGCCTTCACAGCCCACCTGCCAAGGCCACCTGAAAGACCAGTTGCTCTGACACTTGAAAGACCAGTTGCAGGAATTCCCCTCTGCTTGCTGCCCCCTATCCCTAACCCCCATCTCTATCCCTCATAAAATATAAAAAGGCCAGCCTGAAGGGTTGGGGCATGAGACCTTCTGCCATGTGTTCAGTCAATGTGCACGTGGGCAGTTGGTCACCCACTTCTGCAAATTTATTTTCTCTGAATAAATTTGGCCTGGCTGTAAATTCGTACACTGCCTCCTCTTTATTTTCTGCGCCTCTTTTCCTAAGATTTTGGTGCCCCATGTGAGGAGGCACCAATCTGCAACTCTTTCTCTAACATAGCCATTATGGGAAACAGTATGGAGGGTTCTCAAAACTTTTTTTTACAAATTACCCTATGTTCCATCATTCCCACTTCTGCGTACATACCCAAAAGAAACAAAATTAATTGCTTCTATAAATATCTGCATTCTCATATTCATTGAAATACTACTTAGAAAAACAAAGACTTGGTAGCAACTAAGCATTCATCAACGGATTAACTTAAAGAAAATTTCATATAAATATATACCAAGGAACATTATTAGTCAACCATGAAGCTGAAGAAAATCCTGTCATTTCTGATAACATGGATGAACCCTCAAGGCATTGTAGAAAGTGAAATAAATTCCCCTGACTTGTGTAATCTAATGTAGAACTCATAGAGAGTGAAGTTGCAGCTGCTAGAGTTTGAGAAAGGAGGAAATAGTGGGATCTTGGTGAAAGGGTACAAGTTTTCAGCTATAAAGTTAAAAGTTTGGGGATTTAATGTTCATTATGGTGACTGAATAATACCATATGACTGAATAATACCATATTTATAGTTGAAATTTGCTAAGAGAATCAATCTTAAATGTTTTGCCATAGACATAAAAAATGGTAAAGTATGTAGGGATGGATATGTCAATATATGTTGTAATTGATAGGTCAATTAGCTCATTTTCAACTTCTATTTGTCAATTTTACATAGTTAAACTTTTTAAAAACACTTAAGCTTAGACGTGGTTTTATACCTTCTACTGGTTCAATTAAGAGGCAGCAACTATGTGCCCTTACTCATGGAGGACCTAGGACAGTGGTCACATAGCAGATGGAATTCTACATTCTATGATCATTTTTAAAGATTCATTTGTTTATTTGAAAGTCAATATTATAGACAGAGAGGTAGACATAGAGAGAAACATCTTCCATCTGCTAGTTCCCTCCAAAAATGGCAGCAACAGTAAGGACTAGGCCAGGTGGAAGCCAGGAGCCAAGAGCATCATCTGGGTCTCCCACATGTTTGCAGCACCCTAAGCACTTGGGCCATTCTCCACTGCTTTCTCAGACCCATTAGCAGCGAGTGGGATCAGAAATGAGGCAGCTGTGCCCGTATGGGATGTGGGTGCTACAGATGGCAGCATAACAACCTGCACCACAGCGCAAGCGCCTGGAATTCAACACTTTAAAGAAAGGGACAGCATTTGTTAATTATCTTATTGTTATAGTTTCTGACCTTATTGAATGAGACTTGGACAGCACCCTACTTCTAATGACCTAGAAGCCCAATAGATAATCACATTTGCTGGCTTTAAGAAGCAGAGAACAAAATGCAGGACACTCACATGTATTGAAAATTGAAGTCCATTAAAAAGAAGGAAGTCAGAATGGGAAAGCCAAAGTCACTTTTTGTGAATTACAAACCTTAAAGAAGAAATAGAAGAGGATACCAAGAAATGGAAAAATCTTCCATGCTCATGGATTGGAAGAATCAATATCATCAAAATGTCCATTCTCCCAAAAGCAATTTATAAATTCAATGCAATACCAATCAAGATACCGAAGACCTTCTTCTCAGATCTGGAAAAATTGGTGCTGAAATTTATATGGAGGCACAAGAGACCTCGAATAGCTAAAGCAATCTTGTACAACAAAAACAAAGCCGGAGGCATCACATACCAGATTTTAGGACATACTACAGGGCAGTTGTAATCAAAACAGCATGGTACTGGTACAGAAACAGATGGATAGACCAATGGAACACAATTGAAACACCAGAAATCAATCCAAACATCTACAGCCAACTTATATTTGATCAAGGATCTAAAACTAATTCCTGGAGCAAGGACAGTCTATTCAATAAATGGTGCTGGGAAAATTGGATTTCCACGTGCAGAATCATGAAGCAAGACCCCTACCTTACACCTTACACAAAAATCCACTCAACATGGATTAAAGACCTAAATTTATGACCTGACACCATCAAGTTACTAGAGAACATTGGAGAAACCCTTCAAGATATTGGCACAGGTAAAGAATTTCTGGAAAAGACCCGGGAGGCACAGGCAGTCAAAGCCAAAATCAACTATTGGGATTGCATCCAATTGAGAAGTTTCTGTACTGCAAAAGAAACAGTCAGGAGAGTGAAGAGATAACCGACAGAATGGGAAAAAATATTTGCAAACTAGGCAACAGATAAAGGGTTAATAACCAGAATCTACAAAGAGATCAAGAAACTCCACAAAAACAAAACCAACAACCCACTTAAGAGATGGGCCAAGGACCTCAATAGACATTTTTCAAAAGAGGAAATCCAAATGGCCAATAGGCACATGAAAAAATGTTCAAGGTCATTAGCAATCAGGGAAATGCAAATCAAAACCACAATGAGGTTTCACCTCACCCCAGTTAGAATGGCTCACATGCAGAAATCTACCAACAACAGATGCTGGCGAGGATGTGGGGAAAAAGGGACACTAACCCACTGTTGGTGGGAATGCAAACTGGTCAAGCCATTATGGAAGTCAGTCTGGAGATTCTGCAGAAACCTGAAGATAACCCTATCATTCAACCCAGCCATCCCACTCCTTGGAATTTACCCAAAGGAATTTAAATTGGCAAACAAAAAAGCGGTCTGCACCCTAATGTTTATTGCAGCTCAATTCACAATAGCTAAGACCTGGAACCAACCTAAATGCCCATCAACGGTAGACTGGATAAAGAAATTATGGGATATGTGCTCTTTAGAATACTATACCACAGTAAGAAACAACGAAATCCAGTCATTTGCAACAAAATGGAGGAATCTGGAACACATCATGCTGAGTGAAATAAGCCAGTCCCAAAGGGACAAATACCATATGTTCTCCCTGATCGGTGACAACTGACTGAACACCAAAAAGGAAACCTCCTGAAGTGAAAAGGACACTATGGGAAATGGTGACTTGATCAGCATAGCCCTGACTGTTAATGAACAACTTAATACATTATCCCTCTTAGTAGTTTTTTTGTCTGTTCTACTTAATATGACTGGTTTAATTCTGTAATTAATACACAGTCATTCTTAAGTGTTGAAAATTAACTGAAATGTGATCCCTGTTAAACATAAGAGTGGGAATAAGAGAGGGAAGTGATGTACAATTTGGGACATGCTCAAGCTGACTTGCCCCAAATGGTAGAGTTAGAAACATACCAGGGGATTCCAATTCAATCCCATCAAGGTGGCATGTACCAATGCCATCTCACTATTCCAAGTGATCAATTTCAGTTCACAATTGATCATAATGAAAGGACTAAGAGTCAAAGGGAGCACATAAACAAGTCTAGTACCTGCTAACATTAACCGATAGAATCAATAAAGGGGAGAGTGATCCAACATGGGAAGTGAGATACTCAGCAGACTCATGGAATGGCAGATGTCCTAGATAGCACTCTGGCCTCAGAATCAGCCCTAAAGGCATTCGGAGCTGGCTGAAAAGCCCATGAGAGTATTTCAGGCATGGAAAGCCAAGACACTCTGGCAAAAGATCTCTGTGAGTGAGATCCCAGTGGAAAGAACAGGTCTTCAAAGAAGGAGGTGCCTTTCTCTGAAGGGAGGAGAGAACCTCCACTTTGACTATGACCTTGTCTAAACAAGATAAGAATCGGAGAACTCAGAGGGCTTCCATAGCCTTGGAAACTCATGACTGGAGCATAGGGAGATTGCTGATGCCATAGACAGGAGTGTCAATTGGTAAAGTCAACAACAGGAGTCACTGTGCACTTACTCCTCATGTAGGATCTCTGTCCTTAATGTGCTGTGCATTGAGATTTAATGCTATAACGAGTACTCAAACAATATATTTCACTTTGTGTTTCTATGGGGGTGCAAACTGTTGAAATCTTTACTTAATGCATACTAAACTGATCCTCTGTAAAAAAAAAAAAAAAAAGAAATTATCAACTCCCAACTTGACTCTCACTGGGATTAAACATGACAATAGGTCTGATCTGATTTCAGCATCATTTAAAAAAAATCATCTATTATTTTTCACTTTATGTTTCTGTGTGGGAGCAAACTGTTGAAATCCTTACTTAATGTATACTAAGCTGATCTTCTGTATATTAAGATAATCGAAAATGAATCTTGATGTGAATGGAAGGGGAGAGGGAGTGGGAAAGGGGAGGGTTGTGGGTGGGAGGGACGGTATGGGGTGAAGCCATTATAATCCATAAATCATACTTTGGAAATTTATAATCATTAAATAAAAGTTAAAAAAGTCACTTTTTGTAGTAAAACAAATAATTCATCTGTGTTTTATTATATTTTTGGTGGATTATGGCTTTTCCTACAGTGAAAATTTACACTTAGCCCCCTCACATTAAGAATTTAACATAAACTATTGATTGTGACTTGATTAAACCAATTCTTCATGGTAGTCTTTATGATTTATCTATAGCATTTCCTTTTCTCTTCCTTCTAGGTACAAAGAAGGATTGCATTTTACTCCAACAGCTAATGGGATATGAGCAGAAATGACATTTAAGATCTCTGGAGTACCATGTGAAAGAATTAATGTTCCTTTTTCTGCCTTCCCTCAAATTTCTATAGTTTCTAGTGGTATTTCAGGTGGTAGTCTTTCTGAGAGAGTGCAGCATAGGGACAAGGAAAATAAACCATAAGGAAAAGGAAACAGAGGAAAGTATAATCTCTATATAGACACAAAAGACAAACACATCCACAAAGTAAGAGTGGAGGGCAAAACCAAAGGATGTAGGTTATCAAGGGAAAAACAAGCAAGAAATTGGACAAACGTTTGGCACAGTAATTCAGATGGTGCTTGGGATGGCTGGATCCCATATATGAGAGCCTGGGTTAAGTCCCACCTCTTCTGTTCCCATTCCAGCTTTCTGCTAATGTACACACTGGGAGCCAGCAGGCGATGGTTCAAATTAAACAGAAGACTCCTAGTTCCCCATTCCTTTTTTTGGCCTGGCCTAACCTTGGTTGTTGGGGGTGGGAGGGTGAGCAAAGAGATGGAATATACCTACATCTGTGTTTTTTCAAATAAAATTTAAGTAAGTAAGTAAAAATTTTTAAAACAGAAAAGAAATTGATCACCGGGACTAGTGAGATGGTTTGGTACATGCCGCTTTGATGGGATTGAATTGGAATCCCCTGGTATGTTTCTAACTCTACCGTTTGAGGTAAGTCAGCTTGAGCATGTCCCGAATTGCACATCTCTTCCCTCTCTTATTCCCACTCTTATATTTAACAGTGATCACTTTTCAGTTAAGTTTCAGCCCTTGAGAATAACTGTGTATTGATTACAGTATTCAACCAAAAGTATTAAGTAGAACAAACAAACAAAAAATACTGAGAGGGTAACGTATTAAGTTGTTCATCAACAGTCAGGGCAAGGGCTGATCAAGTCACCATTTCTCATAGTGTTCATTTCACTATAACAGGTTTGCTTTTTGGTGCTCAGTTAGTTGTCATCGATCAGTGACAACATATGGTATTTGTCCCTTTGGGACTGGCTTATTTCACTCAGCATAATGCTTTCCAGATTCCTAACAGGGATCACTTTTCAGTTAAAATTTAAACACCTAAGAATAATTGTGTGTTAATTACAGAGTTCAACCAATGGTACTAGAACAAAAAAAAAAAAATACTAAAATGGATCACAATTGATCATAATGATAGGACTAAGAGCCAAAGGGAGCACATAAACAAGACTAGTGTCTTCAAATACTAGCTGATAGAATAAAAAAGGCAGAGAACGATCCAACATGGGAAGCGAGATACACAGCAGATCCATAGAATGGCAGATGTCCTAAACAGCACTCTGGCCCCAGAATCAGCCCTTAAGGCACCCGGATCTGGCTGAAAAGCCCATGAGAGTATTACAGGCATGGAAAGCCAAAACACTCTGGCAAAACAAACAAACAAATAAACACAACAACAACAACAACAAAAACCCTACATGAAAGATCTCCGCGAGTGAGATCCCAGTGGAAAGAACAGGTCTTCAAAGAAGGAGGTACCTTTCTCTGAAGGGAGGAGAGAACTTCCACTTTGACCATGGCTTGTCTAAATATGATCAGAGTTGTGAACTCAAAAGGCTTCCATAGCCTTGGCAACTCATGACAAGAGCCTAGGGTGATTACTGAAGCCATAAACAAGAGTGTCAATTTGTTAAGTCAACAACAGGAGTCACTGTGCACTTACTCCTCATGTAGGATCTTTGTCCTTAATGTGCTGTACAGTGTGATTTAATGCTATAACTAGTACTCAAACAGTATTTTTCACTTTGTGTTTCTATGTGGATGCAAACTGTTGAAATCTTTACTTAATGTATGCTAAACTGATCTTCTGTATATAAAGAGAAACAAAAATGAATCTTGATGTGAATGGAAGGGGGGGAGGGAGAGGGAAAGGGAGTGTTGTGGGTGGGAGGGAAGTTATGGGGACAGGGGTGGGGTGGGAAGCCATTGTAATCCATAAGCTGTACTTTGGAAATCTATATTCATTAAATAAAAGTTAAAAAAAAGAAAAAAAAAACAGAAAAGAAATAAGAAAATATATAATTAGAAATAAATGAGGCTGGCGCCGTGGCTCAATAGGCTAATCCTCCGCTTGCGGTGCCAGCACACCGAGTTCTAGTCCCGGTCGGGGCACCGGATTCTGTCCTAGTTGCCCCTCTTCCAGGCCAGCTCTCTGCTATGGCCCGGGAGTGCAGTGGATGATGGCCCAAGTGCTTGGGCCCTGCACCCGCATGAGAGACCAGGAGAAGCACCTGGCTCCTGCCTTTAGATCAGCACGGTGCGCCGGCCATGGCGGCCATTGGAAGGTGAACCAACGGCAAAAGCAAGACCTTTCTCTCTGTCTCTCTCTCACTGTCCACTCTGCCTGTCAAAAAATAAAAATAAAAAAAAAATGAAAATATATCTGGTAAATATTGTTTGAATTCAACTACGTAAACAGGAAGTATTATTTGCATTCAATATCTGTAGTCTGAAACAGGAAATGCTCACATGATCTTTATAAAGATGTCTCTTCACAAATCCACATGTGCTTGTCAATTTAAAAAGTGTTTTTCTAGAACTCTCAATCATACAGAAAATATGAAAAAAGCTGTCACATTTGCCAAGCAAAATGTGCTAAAAACCATCACTTTTCAGTATGGTTGAATATCATTTCAATACTGAAAGCTAGTGGGAAAAGGCTTACTTCCACATGGTAGCTATAAGTTGTAGAGAAGAGTTATATAACTGGTACTTTAAGAGGAAAAGTCCCTTTTAGTTTCTTTACATAGTCTCCTGCCCCAGATAGCATGTAAAGGAAACTAGGACTTAATAGATGAATATTATTTCATTTTATTCCAAAATATTTTTGGCTGTAAAATATTTAAAATACTTTCTCTTTTTATTTATTCCTGGAAATAAAATTAGAAGCTTTGAATAGCACAGAAAAGTCAACCAATCTCTCACGACATGATTCTTTTCTCCATATCAGGGCACAAAATTATTTCCCAAGTTCAAAGAAAAATGAAAGTAACTGGGGCTCTCTAAATAATTTGGACCTCACATGCAAAATAGACAATTAGTGTGCTTATACTAGAAATGAATAAATCTAAATAAAAAAAAAGTTCTGTAATACAAATTCACTACCTCACTGAATGTGGCACTAGGGAAACATAAAAATATAAGAATATTTGAGAAATAAATATAACTATGACAAAGACGCTCAAATGATCCCTCCATTTTTCAATTATATATCTTAAATTTTCATTGTGTATGTGTGAGAAAAGAGATCATAAATAAAAAAATATCTGAAATATGTGAACATTTCATTCTTTCCTTACCTGCTTGACAGTTTACTGTACAATGGAATGTGACAGAAAAGTTTTTTTCTAGACATATTTAGCTTGGTTGGACACTCCAAGAGCATAATTTTCTATTTTCTTGTGGGCTAGCAAGTAGGAACCTCACATATCAGAATTCTGAAAGAGCACAGGTCTTCACTTGTAGTAAAATGCATTTTCTCCCTTGCTGCTCTATCAAGTTTAGTTATGCAAATACTATTGAGTGAAACTACACTGCCAGACTCCCTGTGCAGTCCTGTCTGTTAATGTTACCTAGATAAAAAATGTTCAAAAGGTTCCTGTGGAAATGTTTAGACAAGCGTAATAACATTTTTTTAAAAAACAGCTAGAAAGAAAAGCTAATCAAGAGGAGAAAATCATCAACAATTTGGGAAAAGGGCTCTTTGAATACTTTCAGCTAAAGAAGTATTTAAGTTTTTTGTCTGCATATCCAAGTTTCAGGTACTCTGTGATATTCAAAAAAAGTCTGATATGAATTTTGCATAAAAGAAACCATATATCTGAAGTTCTGACTCAGATAATGAACACTAAGCACATCAGAAGCAAAAATAATTAGGAGGCCTTTGATGAAAGTAGGGGGCTATATCATTTGTCAAACATTTGCTGCTTGTATCTTATGACCAAAACAATGTATTAAAACTTAAGAGAGGGGATAGACATGGCACAGTAGGTTAAGATGCTGCTTGGGACACATATCCCATATCAATGCCTAGATTCACATTCCACCTCTGTTTCTAACTCAGCTTTCAGTTAATGTGGGCTCTAGGAGAAAGCAGATGATGCCCCAAGTTTAATTTACCAATTTATATTATCAAAATCATCCTATAAATTCTTAAAAGAGATTAATCTAATTAAAGGAAAGTAATCACAAATCATTAAATCTATAGTAATGTGACTTTTAAGATTTATTTTTTAAAATTGTATTTAAGATATAGAAATGTCATGTGTCTTATATATACAGATTTAGGAACACAGTGATACTTTCTACCCTACCATCCCTCCCACCCACACACCCACCCTTCTTCCTCCCTCTCCTAGTCCCATTCTCATTTTTGTACAAAGATCTAATAGTAGCACAACATTCTTAAGCATTGGTTTGACAAAGGTATTAAGCAAAGTTTAAAAAATATATATTTACAGCAATACTGATACACACAGGCATTTCCTTTTTCTTTCTTTTGTTTTTTTTAAATTTTAGCCCCCACATATAAGAGAAAATATGCAGTATTTATCTTTCTGGCTCTGGCTTATTTCACTCAATATGATGTCCTCTAGTTGCATCCATTTTGCTGCATTGGTAAAATTTCATTCTTTTTATAACTGAAAAATATTCCATTGTATTTATATACCACATTTTCTTTATCCATTCATCTGATGATGAACACCTTGGTTGATTCCAAATTTCAGCTGTTGTGACCAGTGCTGCTATAAACATGCTAGTGCAAGTATCTCTTTGAAACATTGTGTTCAAGTCTTTGAGGTATATGCTCTCTCTTTCTGTCTCTCTCTCTCTGCCTCTCCTCTCTCTGTGTAACTGTGACTTTCAAGTAAAATAAATAAATCTTAAAAAAAAAAAAAAAAGTCCAGTTGAGAAATGGGGAAAGGACTTCAAAAGATAGTTCTCAAAAAAAAAAAAATAAAGAAAGAAAGAAAGAAAGAAATGCAAATGACCAATAAATATTCAACATCAAGCCATCAGGGAAGTGCAAATCAAAACCAGAGTGAGATACCACCTCACTCCTGTCAGAATGGCTAAAATCCGAAACACAGAGATTAACAAATGCTGGTAAGATGAGGAGAAAGGGAATCAATTATACACGGTTGTTGGGAATGTAAATTAGTGCAACCAGTATGGAAAACAGTGTGAAGACTTCTTTAAAAAGCTAGAAATAGACTTGCCGTATGTTCTAGCAATCCCGCTATAGAGAGTCTTCCAACCCTTGGTTCACTCCCCAGATGGCCACGACGGCTGGAGCTGTGTCAATCTGAAGCCAAGAGCCTCCTTCGGGTCTCACACATGGGTGCAGGGGCCCAAGGACTTGGGTCATCTTGTATTGCTTTCCCAGACCCATAACAGAGAGCTGGATCAGAAGTGGAGCAGCCGGATCTCGATCCAGTACCCATTCGGGATGCTGGCACTGCAGGCGGCAGTTTTACCTCTAGGCCACAGAGCTGGCCCTGGATTAGTTGTTTTTTGGTTGTTGAGTTTTTTAAGTTGCTGATATATTTGGGATATTAATCCTTCATCAGATAGGTGGTTTACAAATATTTTTTCCACTGTTGAATATCTCTTTATTTGATTGATCATGTCCTTTGTTGTGCCAAAGTCCCATTTGCTTAGTTTTGCTTTTGTTGCCTGTGCTTTGGGGGTCTTGTTCAAGAAGTCAGCTTTACACCAATGTCTTAGAGTGATCCCCCTACATTTTCTTCCAGAAACTTCATAGTCTCAGGTTTTAATTTAGATCTTTGATCCATCTTGAGTTAGTTTTTATATGGTGCGAGGTATGAATCTAATTTTATTCTTCTACATATATACATCCAGTTTTGCCAGAATCATTTGTTGTAAAGACTATCTTTACTGTATGGTCTGAGCAATTTTGTCAGAAATTCGTTGGCTATATGTATGTGTATTAATTTCTGGACTCTATATTATATTCTATTGATATATTCATCAATTTTTATGCCAATACCAGGGTGTTTTAATTGCTATAGTTTGTAGTATGCTTTGAAATCAGGTATTGTGATACCTCTAGATTGTTTTTTCTTGCTCAGTATCACTTTGGCTATTCGAGGTCTTTTGTGATTTCATTTGAATTTAGGATTGCTTTTTCTAACTCTGCAAAGAATGCCATTGGTATTTTGAAAAAGATTGCAATGAATGTGTAAATTTCTTTTGGTTGTATAGACATATTAATAATATTCATTCTACTGACCCATAAGCAAGAAATATATTTCATTTTTATGTCCTTGATTCATCAACATTTAGTAATTTTCATTATAGAGATCTTCCACTTCTTTGGTTAAACTGATTCCTAAATATTTGATTTTTTTTTGTGTGGCTATTGTGAATGGTATTCTTTCTTGATTTCTCTGAGTTCATTATTTGCATAAAAATGCTACTTTTTTGTATGTTTATTTTGTAACCTACAACTTCACTGCAATGGTTTATCAATTCTAACAGTGATTTGGTGGAGAGTTTAGTTTTTTCCACGCACAACATCACGTCCTCTGCAAACATGGGTAATTTGACTTCCTCTTTTCCAATTTTGATGCCCTTTATTTCCTTCTCCTCCCTAATCGCTCTTGCCAAAATATCCAGTACTATACTGAATAAAAGTGATGCAAGTGGACATAATTGTCTTGTTATGGATCTAATGGGAAATGCTTTAAGTTTTTCCCCATTCAGTATGATATTGGCTGTTGGTTTGTGATATATAGTCTTTGTAATTTTAAGGAATGTTCTCTCTACATCTAATTCTGGAGCGTTTTTCTGGGATAAATTGCATTTCATTGGGACACATGATCTTTTTGATGTGTCTTTGGAATCAATTTGATAGTATTTTGTTGAGAATCTGCATCTATGTTCATTAAAGCTAAAAGTCTGTTTTATTCATTTTCTATCTACGGTTTTTGTATCAAAGTAATTCTGGCTTTATGAAAGAGATAGGCAGAATTCCATCCTGTTCAACATTTTGGAACAATTTGAAGAGTACTGGAGTTACTTCTTATTTGAATGCATTATAGAATTCAGTAATAAAGCCATCAGGCCCTGGACTGTTCCTTGATGGAAAACTTTTGATTACTGCCTCAGTTGCATTGCTTGATACGAGTCTGTTTAGATAATCTGTAACTTCTTGATTTAATCTTTTTTTTTTTTTAAAGATCTACTTATTTATTTGAAAGGCAGAGTTGAAGAGTTGCAGAGGCAGAGAGAGAGAGAGAGAGAGAGAGAGAGAGAAGAGAGGTCTTCCATCTGCTGGTTCACTCCCCAGATGGCCGCAATGGCCGGAGCTGTGCTGATCTGAAGCCAGAAGCCAGGAGCTTATTCCAGGTCTCCCATATTGGTGGAGGGCCCAAGAAGTTGGGTCATCTTCCACTGCTTTCCCAAGCCATAGCAGAGAGCTGAATTAGAAGTAGAGCAGCCAGGACTCGAACCAGTGCCCATATGGGATGTTGGCACTGCAGGTGGCGGCTTTACCTGCCATGCCAGAGTGCTGGCCCATTGATTTCATCTTGAAAGAAGATTCGATGTGTTTGTTCCCCATTAAAGAATGAAGAATGTGGCAAACAGAATGTGGAGAACAATAACAACACAACAAAAACAAACAAATGAAACAGAGACAAAGCACATTCAGATAAGAAACAAGAATGGAGTAATTAGATAATGTCTCAGTTCCGCAGCTGAATCAGTAGGCCAGTATGTGCAGAGCATAATAGACAGGAAGGGGCTGAAACACTCTTCATATATATGAATTCATAGAAGTCATAAAAGTATTTTCATACTTTTAATGGCTCAAATATTTCACATTCCTTTGTCATTCCTTTTCGTCCCATTGTATATGTGCCCCTACGCTAGATAAACCTGACCTGCATAGACAAACTCAGGAGGACTTTTGTAGAATACTGTCAATGAATATGATTTCTAGCTTTGTCTGCTATAAACTATCCCATTTGAATGGGATGAACTAGATAATCCTTGGATGGATTTATGTAATTATTTTTTTAACGTTCACAGAACTTGAAAAAGAGCCCATTGGTAGATGTAGTGACAGAAATTTCTTAAGGGATGTCTAGGTTATCATCAGAGTTGCTAGTATTTTACTAAATGAATAAAAGTATATATAATTTATTTACTTGGAAATGTTGCTTATGTTTATGTCTGATTTAGTGGCATGCTTTTCTTCCTGTATTCTGATGAAGAGTTTTATTCTTGAGCGGCTCACTAGGCTAATCCTCCGCCTAGCGGCGCCAGCACACGGGGTTCTAGTCCCGGTTGGGGTGCCGGATTCTGTCCCGGTTGCCCCTCTTCCAGGCCAGCTCTCTGCTGTGGCTAGGGAGTGCAGTGGAGGATGGCCCAGGTGCTTGGGCCCTGCACCCCATGGGAGACCAGGAAAAGCACCTGGCTCCTGGCTCCTGCCATCGGATCAGTGCGGTGCGCGGGCCGCAGCGCGCTGGCCGCGGCGGCCATTGGAGGGTGAACCAACGGCAAAGGAAGACCTTTCTCTCTGTCTCTCTCTCTCACTGTCCACTCTGCCTGTCAAAAAATAAAAAAAAAAAAATAAAAATAAAAATAAAAAAAGAGTTTTATTCTTTTCACAGAGACTATACTTGAAGATGTAGACAAAGTCTAGCAAGGCACCTGCTAGAGTTCTACTCATTGTAATACATTCAGACTAAGTCCCTTCTTCTCTAAGAAAATTTACCTAAATGTTATATCGAATAGAGTAGGCTGACCTAACAAACCAAAATTGTAGTAAAGGCAGGGGACTTTCCTTTTTCAGAATGCACAGAGCTTAATATGAAGCCACGTAGCTTCAATGCCAATGGTATGGAGAAGGTAACAGTGGATCTACATGGATGAAGCAATCAGCAGAAGCTCAGCGCAGCAGGAAGAAAACGTAGAGCCATTACAGAAGCAGAGGCACTGGAGACAAGACACAGGCTCTATTGGCAGAGTTCGAAATAATAATTCATCAAATTGCTCACGAGGGTATCAGAACAGAAGGGGCAGGTGATCACCTTGTGTTTTATCACAGTTGTACATATGGGGAAAATAATAGCAACCAGAGCCATCAGAATGAAGGGCAAACAAATAATTATAATATAAATAAATACACATTCCTGTAAGGGTACATTAAATCACTAGTCCTAGACATTCTGGTTGATTCTATGCCATACATTTGTACAATATGATTTACTTAATATGTTATATGACATAATTATAATATAATATTATCTTGCACTAGATGAAGAAACTCTGTAAGTTCCAAGGCCCCTGGCTATTTATCTGACCTATTAGTGATGTCCAGTTAATATTTATTGAATGAACAAATATTGAATCATGAATTTAAACTCATACAGTTGTCCTTCACATGCAGAGGTTAGAAAAGAAAATAAAGAACTTACAGATATTCATGTAATTTTCCCATTCTAATACCTTTAATTCATTTTATATGCAAAATTAATATTTATAAAACATTTGGAATATAATAATGTTTCCACCACCCTGAAAAGGAAACATTTCAGTGTTACTTTTGCTTACAAAATATAGTGTCTTGAAGTATGATATAAACAGTGTCAAGTCCAATAATGTTAACTGTGGGAAAACTAAAAGTTGGCACATCATAAGGATTACAAAAGATTGTCATGTGTCTTCTATTTTATTTTATTTTTTTACTGGTCAATGGGTAAGAGATGTTGAAGCAATTGCACTAGTAGATCTAAAATTCCACCAGTTACTGGAGAATGTAGAGATGGAAATTGGTAGTAATACAAAATTCTGACCACAGAGTAAAGGTTTTGAATCTGGCTCCTGCCAGTTCACACATAAGTTTTGAGGAAAACAGAAAAAGAAAAAGTTTGGTGGCATCAAGAGATTAGAGGAAAAACACTGGCGACAACAAGAACAAGAACAAGATAGATAGGACCTTACTATAAAGGAAAACACAGTGAAGTGAATCAGACACACTGTCATTTTCCTCTCCAGGGCAATTTCTAGCATGTAAGAGTTAAAGAAAAAGGAATCAATATTTTAATAAACAGAATACGGTTTTCATGAATTCTAGCATGCTAAAGAAAAAGGATTGCATTTCAGTCCTTAAAAGGAATATGGTAGGGCTGGACATCACTCAGGACCGTGACTACTGTCCAAAGAGACAGTGAGTGTTTTTGAGGATGTTGTGAAAAGGGAACCCTTCTAAACTCTTCGTGGAGTGTAAATTGGTACAGCTATTATGGAAAAGAATGTGGATGCTCCTCAAAAAATGAGATGTAGAAGGGTGGGCATTGTAGTACAGCAGGTTAAGCTGTTGCATGTCCTGTGTGAAGTGCCTGGGATTCAGTCTCATCTCTCCTTCCAGTCTGGCTCCCTGCTAATGCACACCCTGGAGGCAGGAGATGATAATTAAAGTGTTTGTGTCCCTGTCACCCACTAGGGGGACCCAGAAGGAATTCCAGGCTCCTAGATTTGGCTTAACCTAATAACAGTTTCATATATGTGTAAAGCGAACCAGTGGATGGAAGCTCGCTCTCTCTCTTTCTGTCATTCTACTTTTCAAATGAATAAAAATAGCAATAAATATTTTTTAAAAAGTTAACGACAAATACACTAATATGAGACATTTATAAGGAAAATTAGGTGAAGGGTATACGGTAACTTGTATTATATCTCAGTTTTTTTTAAATTAAAAACTATTCTGAAATAGTTAAAAATAGATTCTTTAATTAATTAAATATAGAGCTATCAGCAGCAGGTTTGTTTGGCCTGGTGGTTAAGACTGCAATTAAGGGGGTGGTGCTGTGGTGTAGTAGATGAAGCCACAGCCTATGATGCTGGCATCTCATATGGGCACCAGTCCAAGTCCTGGCTGCTCCACTTCTGAAGCAACTCATTGCTAATGTCCTGGGAAAAGCACTAGATGATGGCCCAAGTGTTTGGGCCCCTGCCACCCACTTGGGAGACCTGGATGAAGTTCCTGGCTCCAGCCTGGACTAACACTAGCTGTTGTAACCATCTGGGGAGTGAACCAGCAGAACGGAACATCTCTTTCTCTCAGTTTCTCCTTCTTCCTCTGTAACTCTGACATTCAAGATAAAATAAATAAATCTTGTTTAAAAATAGAAAATGACTACAATTGAAATACTTTTCCCCCAACTCTGGATCCAGATTTCAGCTCCCTGCTACTGCAGACCCTGGAAGGCAGCAGAGTGGTGCAGGCAATTGAGTTCCTGGACTTTTCTTGGGAGAACTAGTTGAGTTCCCTGCTTCTGGCTTTGGATCCAGGCCAGGATCATTGTTGGCATTTGGGGAGTTACCAGTGGATGGGGATTCTCTCTCAGACTCTTAAAAAAAGCAATTAAACATTTAAATAAAATAGAGCCATCATATGACTCATAATCCCACAATCCTACCTCTGGTTAGATATACTTGAATCAAAATCAGCAGTATGAAGAAACAGTGGCAAGTCTACATACATGGCAAAATCACTAACAATAGCCAGAGTTGTGGCAGAGTGGGTTAAGCCACCGCTTGCTGCATCAGCATCCCATACAGGAAGACCAGTTAAACTCCACTCCACTTCTTACCCAGCTCTCTGCTCATGTGCCTGGGAAAGCAGTGGAAGACGGCTCAAGTACTCATGCCTCTGCAACTCAATGGGAGACCTGGATGGAGTTCTAGGTTCCTGGTTCCAGCCTGGATGAGCCCTGGCCTTGGGGGTCATTTGGGGTGTGAAAAAATGAATGCAAAGTCTCTCCCTCTCTCTCTCTCAATCTCTGTCATCACTTCATCACTTCACTCTGCCTTTCAAGTAGCTGAAAATAAACAATTTTTAAAAATTGATGTTGACTTCATAGTCACATCACACAAAATTCAATTCCATATGAATAAAACTTTCATAGGTAATTTCATTTGAAAAAAATAACTAACATGCATGCTTATAATTCGTATCCATATCAATATGCATCAATACTAACCTTAAAATATCTTTGCATATCTCCTTCCAGTGATTTCTGTCTACACAAATGTTTTTACCTAAATATTCTCTCAGATTATTGACAGTAATGTTAGTAATAATGTAAAGCAGTAATTTCTTATTAGGAAATTGTTGTACATTCATTATAGAAAATTAACTAATAAATTTATGTGACTTTTGTATGCTTAATTATGTAGTTTAGTTATAATAGTACAGTCTGCTTGTTGAAGGAAAATGAGTTGTTATAGTTAATGCTGTCAGAAGGAATTTAACTATTGGTGATTTTATGACAACTATTTGCAATGGGTTTACCAGTTTATGTATCTTTCTCAATTATAAATATATTTCAAACATTCAATATTAGTTTTAAAGATGCAAGTTACAATAACTAAATTCTCTTGGCAAGGAACTGGCTCTCTGTGACAGATTTGCTTTTCATTCTTACCACTGCATGCAAGTTTTCATTCAGTATTCCCTTATCTATGTCTCTGATCCAATTTTATCTCTCCTACAACTTGATATCTTATTGAATTACACTTTCTGCCACAAAGTGAAAAATCTTAAAGGATTTTACATAGCATGTTTGTAATTTTCTAAAAGACAATCTATAAACAAATACATGTATACATCAGAAAAGTACATGATTATATTTCACACACTAATCTGCAAATTTAAAAATAATGCCTTCATTTTAATATAATATACATACCATAAGTTTTGCCAACTCAAATTTATATAACTTATTACTTTTAGTGTACAGTTATATGTATAGTGCATATATTATATATTGTCATACAGCTGTGCAACCAACATCTCTCTGTAATTTTAGAACATTTTTTTTACCCCTAAAAAGGAACCAATTAATGGTCATTCCCCATTGCTTCCTAAGCCCATGGATTCATAAATCAACCTTATTTCTTTTTTTTCCTGCTTTGAAAATTTTATAAGTGCAATTTTCAATACATGACTTTTAATGATATCTGCCTCCTTCATTTATCATATTTTCAAGATCCACCCAAGCATGTACCAGGATTTTATTCCTGATTATTCCCTAGTAATATTTTATTGTATGACTGTGTCATACTTTATTTATCCAATAAGCAGTTAATCAGCATTTGGGTCAAGGTCACTTATAAATTTTTGTCTACTATAAAAATGATGGAAATCTTCTCTACAACATTTATGAAAACAGATGTTTTTAATTTTCATGAATATCTGCCTGTTTGTAACATTTTGTGGAACTTTCAAGTATGTACCATTTACCATCATAACAATGTCTAGAAGGGTTTTGACTTCTCCAAATTCTTGACAGCACATACATGTTTGTGTGTCTTTTTAATTTTTCTTGATTGAGCCATTTTCATGAGTATGAAGTGATACATTGTTATGATTTTGATTTGAATTTCTCTAGTGCTTAATAGTGTTGAGCATCTTTATATGTGTACAGATTGATGATTGTATATTGTCGCTAGGAAAAAAAATCCCCAAATCATTTACCCATTTTTAGTTGTGACATTTATCTTTTTGTTATTGAATTGTAATATTCTTTAGTTGTTTCGGAAACAAGCCCTTTATCAGTATATGATCAGATCATACATATTTTCCCTCTTTCGTTGTTGTAATGTTCTTTGAAACATTAGAATTTATAGTTTGGTGAAGTCAACCAATCTAATTTTTCTTGTTTTGCTCCTGATGTTGATGATACAGCCAACAAACTATTACCTGCAGGAAATTTATTCCCATATTTTCTTAGAAGATTGTTATAACATCTGGTCTGACATACAGGTCTGTAATCATTTTGAGTTTTTCTTTTTTTTTTTTATTTTTGCATGTGGTATATAAGTGGAATCAGCTATCACTCTTTTGCACGTAGATATCCATTTGTCTTGGTACCATTTGCTATAAATATTATTCTTTTCCTATTGTATTGTCTTAGGGACTTAGTCTAAAATAAACAGGATATAAATAGTGACATATTTTTATTTTATCAGCATTATCTTCAAGTCTTTCTATATGTATGTCTTTCTTTATACATCACTACAAAGTTTTGGAAGCTTTGTAATAAAGGCAGAAGCCTGGAAGGGTGAGCCCTCCTCCATTATCTTTCTTTGAAAGAATACATTGAATAATCTGAGTATCTTATATTTCCGTGTGAGTTAAAGGTTCAGTTTATCATTTCATACAAAATGCCAATTGGGATTTTGAGAAGGTTTTCAATTATTAGATCATTAGCAGTTATTCCCATTTTAATAATATTGTCTTCCGATTCATAAGCATCATGTTTTAGTTTCTTTTCATTTAGGCATTCTTTAATTTCTTTAAACAATATCTTACAATTGTCACTGGACAAGTCTTGAATGTGCTAGTGTATTGCTATTTGCTTTTTCTTCATGCTATTATTAATGGAACTGCTTTCTAAATTTCATTTTTGGATTGTTTATTGCTATTTCATAGAAATGATTGTTACATTGGTGTTATATCCTGAAATCTTGATGGGTCACCCTGCTTATTAGGTCCAAAGTTTTTCTGTGTGTCTATGTGTGAATTTCTCAGAATTTTCTATATATGATCATTTCATCCATGAATACAGACTGTTTTTTACTTCTTCTCTTCTAATCTATATGAATTTTATTTATTCTCCTTGTTGTATATAGAACTTTTAATAAAATATTGCATAGATTTGATGAGGGTAGATATCCTCATACTGTCTCTTGTCATAGAGGAAAAGATATTCAGTCTTCACCATTGAGTATGATGTAGAGAAGGGTAGGTATATATTACATGACTCAGCAGATTATGAAAGTTTTCTTCTGTTTTTGACTTGTGGTTTAACTTTTATCATGAATGTATATTGCCATTTATCAAGTGATTTTTCTGCATCTAATGAGATGATCATGTGTTTTGTCATTTATTCTATTAATATATCAAATTGATCTCACTTATTCATGGTGTATAATCCATTTTATGGATTGCTTACATTTGGGTTTATAGTATTTTGTTGAGGATTGTTATGTTAATATTTACAAGAGTTACTGATCCACAATTTTCTTTTTATATAATATATTTGTCTCATTGTGGTATCAGGGTATTTCTGCCCTAATAGAATTAATGAATCTGGAAGTCAACTTATAATTTATGAAAGAGTTTTAAAGGACTGATATTAATTCTTATCAAGGATTTCATAGAATTTCTCAGTTAAACTGCTAAGTTGACTTTTCTTCTACAGAATCCCTTTATTATTAGTTTATATTCATTTATTTCTTGCTTATAATTATGTTTTATGATGTGGAGACATGCATTTGAAAATTGTTTTTCATGTCTTTACAGACTTGTGGATGATTATTTGATTAAACGATGGGGAGATTATTCTGTCATAAAGTTAGGCCCTAAATACTTTCACAATATCCTTATAAGAGAGGCAAAGAATGACTTGACACATCTGAATGAGAGGCAGACATACCCAGAGGAGGCAGAACAGAGAAGACATGAAGCTATTGTCTTGGTAATCAGAGTGAAGCAGCCACAAACCAAGAAAAGCTGGCATGACCCAGAACCTGGAAGAGATAAGGAATGGGTTCTTACCTAGATAGAGCCCTTGGAGGATGTGATATTTTTTGGTATCCTTGTTTAGGCTCAGTGATCCTGATGTTGGACAACTGGACTCCAGAGACCTAAGGGAATAAATTTATGTGGTTTTAAGTCACTAAGTTTATGATACTTTGCATTTGTTTCTTTATTGTCTTTTGTTTTATTTTAAATTGACAAAATAATACATTTGAATATTTATAGTATATAGTATTATGTTTTATCATACTTACATGTGAATTGACTAAATCAAACTAGTTAACAGTACTTCACATGCTTATTTTGTATTTTATACTTTGTTATAGTAGCCACGTGAATCCAATTCATAGACCTGGTCAGAATTTCTATTTTACTGAAGTCAATTTCTATATTTTGTGACTCTCTAAGGTTTAAATACATTCCATCCAGTTTAAAGGATTAACTGAAATAGAACTGTTCCTGACATTCCTTTTTAACCCTCTATTTGTGTGAGGTTGGTATTAATTTTCATCTTTTATTTCTGATTTTTGTCACTTGAGGGCTTTGTTTTTTTTGTCTAGGCCACAAAATTAAAGGGAGGCAAAAAAGGATGAAAGAAAGGGGGGTTGGAGGAGGGAGAGAGTGAGTGAGAGAACCATGGTTTCCTTCGTAGAATTGTATCCATGAAATACATGAGGGTCCAGTGCTGTGGCATAGTGGGTGGTGCCGTTGCCTGCAGTGCCAGCATCCCATATGGGCGCCAGTTTGAGAAACAGCTGCTCCACTTATGATCCAGCTCTCTGCAGAGGCCTGGGAGGGCAATGGAAGATGGCTCCAGTCCTTGGGCCCCTGCACCCTCATGGGAAGACACGAAGGAAACTCCTGGCTCCTGGCTTCAGATTGGCACAGCTCCGGCTTCTGCAGCTAGTTGGGGAATGAATCAGCAGATGGAGGACCTCTCTCTCTCTGCCTCTCCTTCTCCCTCTGTATAAGTCTCACTTTCAAATTAATAAATCAATCTTTAAAAAAAGAAATACATGAAATCGGTCCTCTCTATATTAATAAAAATTAAAAATTATCAATTTTGATGATAAATTAAAATAACATGCTTTGGTTTCATTAGTTTTCTTTGATTTGGCCTTTCTATTTCTTGTCTAGTCTTATTATTTTCTTCCCAATGCCTACTTGGGGTTTAATTTGATCTACTTCTTTAGATTCATTTTTAAGCTTTATTATTTGAAAGACTGAATGATAGGGGAGGGGAGGGGAAAAAGAAGGAGTGGGGATACAGAGAGAGATCTTCCATTTTGCTGATTCAATCCCATAATGCCCGCAAGAGCTGGATCTGGTCCAGGCCAAAGTCAGGAACCAGGAACTACATTCAGTTCTCCCATGTTGAGTATCAGGGGCCTAAGTACTTGGGACATTTGTTGCCTTCCCAGGAGCATTAAAGGAAGCTACATCAGGAGAGAGGCAACCAGAACTTGAACCAGCATTCTAATATGGGATGATGGTGTTACATGTGGCAGCTTAACCTACTACAGCACAGTGACAATCCAATTCTAGTTGTTGTTGTTGTTGTTGTTGTTTTTTTGTAAACATCCCACTCAGCACTACTTTACCTTCATTGCATACCTTTTTATAGTTCGTGTTCTATCTTCATTTCATCTCATAGCAATGTCCAATTTTCTTGTGTTTTTTTTTTCTCCCTAGTTACTTAGGGGTATATTTAATTTCCACATATCTCATAAAC
The DNA here is from genome assembly GCF_051225735.1 of Oryctolagus cuniculus. Lineage (NCBI taxonomy): Eukaryota > Metazoa > Chordata > Mammalia > Lagomorpha > Leporidae > Oryctolagus > Oryctolagus cuniculus. The sequence continues at coordinate 154,773,565 of NC_142869.1, read as the reverse complement.
AGAGTAAAGATTCATTTAACTACCAGTGGTACTTAAGATCGTTTTCTTTTCTTGCCTTTTTTTAAAGATTTATTTATTTATTAGAAAGACACTGTTGAGAGAGAGAGAGAATAATTCATCTACTAGTTCACTCCCCAATGGCTATAATGGCCACAGCTGAGCCAGGCTGAAGCCAGATGCCGGGAGCTTCATCTGAGTCTCTCAGGTGGGTACAGGCACCCAAGCACTTGGGCCATCTTCCACTGCTTTCCCAGATGCATTAGCAGGGAGCTGGATCAGAAGTGGAGCAGCTAGGACTTGAACTGGCACCCATGTGGGATACCAACACTTCAGGTGTAGCTTAACCTGCTGTGCCAAAGCACTAGCCCCTTTTTTCTGGCTCATCTTCAAGCAACTTCTCTATGAGGATCCCCTAGACAGAGCTGCTGAGCCTCTCCACCTGTCCTTCGGTACTGGTGTAATTTGGTGTTACCTGAAGAGCTTCTACTGCACTCACCACTCCCCAGTCCTGGCATGCTGCTCTACTTTTTAGAAAGAGTCAGGCTCATTATTGTCCACAATGCAATGCTCAGTTTTTCCAAATAGCTCTTGCATAGTCTCTCTGTCATATCAGGTTCTTCAAATCTTGGATGAAATGCTAATTAGTTAGGAAATGTCAGCTCCAGTGATTTTCTTCTGAAAGCAATGAGGGAAGAATTCATTCTATGCCTCGTTCCTTGGCTTAATGGCAATCAACTTCTCCCCGTGTCCTTGTCTTATTTTCTACTGCGGAACTTCATACCCAAATGACCTGTTCTTATAAGGACATCAGTCATTTTGAGCTAGTCCCACCTTAATGACTCATTTTAATTTAATTACACTTTAAAGCCCCTATCTCCAAATATCGTCACACTCCGAGGTACTTTGAAGATTTATCTGCAACATTTGGATTTAGGGGTGAAAAATTTGGTTCATAACACTATGTCTAATTTCATTTTTTCCAAGGAATTCAGAAGATCTACAAGTGGCCCTGGCTGTGTAGCTCAATGTTTTATCTGTGAGAACAGGGCATAACACTTCCAAGGATCTTTATGGATATTTGCAAAATGAATGAAAAGATTCCATGTATTACCTGAAAATACTTAAATGATTAAAGGACCATCCCAAAGTCTTTTACAAAGACATTCCTATGTATAATTTTAAAGATCAATGTATTATCCTATGAGTCTCTCCAAGGAGAGTTCATGAAATTACTTCTGTCTTAGAAATGTTACAATTTCTTAGGATGGGAAATGTGGCACAGCAGTTAAGTCACTTCTTGAGACTCCTGCATCCCTGTCAGATTGCCAGTTTGAGATACCACCACTCTGATTCCAATCCAGCTCCCTACTAATGTGCCTGAGAAAGCAGAAAAAAAAAGACCAAGTATTTGGGCCCCTATCATTCAAATGTGAGACCCAGATGGAGTTTATAGTTCCTAACTTTGTTATGCCCAGCCCTGGCTATAGCTATCGTTTGAGGTGTGAACCAGTGAAGAGAATATCTCTTTCTCTCTCTCTCTATCTAATGAATAATTAAATCTTTAAAAAATGACAACTTCCAAAACTTTCCAGTTCTTATTTTACCTATTTGAGAGGCAAAGTCATGAGGCAAGGTTGGGGGTGGGGGACAAAAGAGGGAGGGAGAGAGTGAGGCAGGAAGGGGGAGGGAGAGAGAGAAAAAAAAGAGAGAGGGAGAGGGAGAATATCTTCCATCTATTGGTTTACTCCCCATGTGGCTATAACAACCAGGTCTGGGTCAGGCCAAAAACAGGAACCAGGAACTCCATCCTGGTCACCCATATGGGTAGCAGGCACCCAAGTATGGGCACATTGATAGGAATCTGGATAGGAGGCATTGTAGTCTATGCTCAAACAGGAACTCTAACATGGGATGCTCTCCTTGCAAGTAGTAGTTCACCCGCTGTGCCACAACACTGTCCCCCTGATTATGTTAATTCTGATAACAATTACCACAGCTTATTAAATTTTCAATTCCATTTTTAATTTTTGAAGGCAGTTGCAGTCCTTTCCATTTTATTAAGTATAACTTGCTTAATTTACAGTCCTCCACTCTACCAACTGAGCTATCGAAGGAACCGCTAAAAACTTGCTTAATTTAAAGCAGTGATATATCATAGTGGTGAAGAGTGGAGGCTCTTGAACTGACTTCTCAGCTTCAAACACCTCTGCTACACACTACTGTTATGATCAGGGAATATTCATTTAATTTCAGTGTCATTTACTTTTCCCACCTGTAAAATGTGGGAACTAATAAGGTCATTATGAGAATTAAGCTAAGGAAATTAGAAATATGCCTGCCATATAGAAAATAATATAAACTTGGATATTCAGTACTTTAAGTTCCTTTGCATGATGGTGAGTCAGGTGTGACCAGAAGAAGGGACACAGGAGAACTCGCAGGTCCTTGAGACAGAAGGCTGCATACAGTATGCAGGGCCACATCTAGGAAAGCCCCAGCATTAGTTCAGAGGGAGACGTGTTAGTAGCCAAGGGAGACACTAGGCAATGACCTTTCCTAGGGCTTCATCCAGAACGGCAAGGCAAGGCAAGACAGAATAAACAGTTTAGGATAATTGGGTAATTTCAATAATTCTAATGGGCTGCATGCTGTAAGAGTAGCCCCTGGGTTTCCTGGTACATGTATAGCTGCGTGCTATCAGAGTGGACCCTGGTTTCCAGGCCTGGGATGAGGAGGCAAAGGAATATTACCTGTGAGGTGTATACAGAAGGTATGGCTGTGGACTGCATAGATTACTCAAGAAATGGCAGCTCTGTGCTAGTTCTAAGAATTTGCTTGTCCCAAGTAGCCAGTTTTTCCCAGTCAGAAAGACTGTAAGATGTCCATACATTATAATATGCAGAAAATAAAGAAAATAAGTAACAGATAAAAATATCATATTTAAATTAATCATTTACCTATAAATAGTCATTGTGTTTGACCTTAGGAGACTGCCATTCACCAGAGAAATAACAGAAGCCAGATACACATATTTTCTATTAGTCACCTTCAGAAAGGACACCAAATAGGTGAAACATCATTTTAAAATGTGTTGTATTTAAACAAGTATTTCCAAAATATTTCTGATGTCTTATCAGTTTGAAAACTGTAACATAAAGTTGCTATATTCCTTTCTAATTTAAGTTAGCCACATTGTAAGTACTCAGAGCCACCTATGACCAATAGATGCTGCATAGCAAACTCTATCTTCTGGAATTTAAGTGACACCTTTAAGAAGCTGACTCCTCCCCAGGCCCTCCTGATTTACTTCTCAGGAAGAATCTGTTTACATGGCTCTCAGCTGCTCCAGGGTTTATCAGGTTCTTAGAGCCTTTGATATCAGAAAGAGAAACACCTTTCTGATAGAGCTGCCTAGAAGTCCGTGCAGGGTCCCCATTTGCCTACCTTAGACTGCACGCCTGATACGAAATGATGACTGCAGAGAGTTGCACTCATTGCTAGCTGCATGTTAAGTTGTGGGGATTTGTATTACAGCTGAACATAGGTTTACCTATATTCCAGAAAACTGATTTCCAGTGGAAATGCAGAGACATGTCCCAAAGTAGGGCAAGCATGTTCATAGGAGCACTATTTGAAATGGGGCTGAGATGGTCCATTTTATGTGTCAACTCTGCTACCACGTTTATTTATTAAATCAAATACTAATCTGTTGCTGTGAAGGAACTTTGCACATGTGTTCAACATCTATAATCAACTGATCTTAAGGAAAGGGGATTAATAATGAGCAGTGGGCCAGTGGACCTCATACAATCAATTGAGGACCTTAGTAGGAAAACCTGTGATTTCCCAGCCCAGACAAGAACTTGGCCTCTGGATTGCAGCATCAGATCTCCTCTGAGTTTCTAGCCTGTTGTCGTGCCCTGCATGCTTTGGGCTTCCCAAGCCCCAGACCTCTGTCAGTCAACTCTGTAAAATTATATATTTACTTCCTCCTGTTGATCCTGTATCCTGTATCTCAGAAGAATATAGGCCCCAAACTGGAAACAATCTCAAGAGGCTCATCACTAGTTTCAATAACTAATGCTACAGTAAAACCAAGCAATTTGTTAGAAAGTACTGAAAAACAACAATCTGAAGCTAGTACAACAACTTGGAAAAATTTCACAAAACTAATGAGTAAAAAGAGTCAGAAAAGACTAATTCCAATATGTTTTATGTACACGTCAATACATGAAATGTTTATGAAATCAAGGTAGTGGTCATTTGGAAGTGAAGCAGCATGAGTGGGGGCCTCTAAGTTGGTCATATTCTATTATTTCATCCTGATGTTTCTTACTCTGCTGAACAGTCTATAAATATTCACTGAATTGAGTTTTTAGAATTTTCTTGCTTCTTTCTCTCTCCTTTTCTTACTGTCTGTTGGGTATTTCGTAGCATCGTGTTGACCATAATGTAGTATTAATTTGAATTTCCACAATGACTAACAAAATTATCAAACACAGAAAAAGTGTTCTATGTGTTCCTTCAGAAAAGGAGATTTCTGATCAAAATGTGCAGAAAACTTAGAATGCTGGGCTAAGAGAAAACCCTGAGAAGATAATTTACAATGGTGAAATAGAGAGATAATTCCAGAAAGTTATTTTCTGCTATATATTTACATTTTTTTCTTTGTGTGGGTGTATATATTATTCCTTCTTCTTTTTGATTTTAGAATTTTTAGTTAAACAAATTGCATGGATTTCATATAAAGATATTTAGGAACATGGTGATATTTTCCATCCTACCCTCCCTCCCACCCACACTCCCACCATTCTTCTTCCTTTGTCTCTTATTCCCTCTCTTTATTTTTATGAAGATCTTTCAGCTTACTTTATACTCATGATTGACTGTATATTACATAAGAGTTTAAGAAATAGTAAGAAGAAAAAAAAAACTTTCCTCAACTGTAGAGACAAAGACTCTAAACAATGACCAAATATCAAAATGTCAATTGTGCTCATATTCATTACATTATCTTGTATGATATTAGTTACCACAGATCAAGTAAAACATCCAATATTTGTCTTTTTATAGTCTATTAGTTACCTAGATCAGGTAAAATATCTGGTATTTGTCTTTTTCAGACTGGTTTATTTCACCAAGTATAATGGTTTCCAGTTGCATCCATTTTGTTGCAGGATACATGATTCATTCTTTTTTATGGCTGAGTAGTATTCCATACAATGTATATATATATATATATATATATACACACACACACACACACACATATATATATATCCCACAATGTCTTTATCTAGTCATCAGTTGATTATATGTTTACATTTTAAGAGACAATAACATCCAAAAGTTAGACCTAAAATAACATCCTAAAGTTAGACCTAACTTTAGAACCTAAAATCTGCAGACATTAAAGTCCTCTGATAATTAGAGAGGTATTTAGCTTCCAAAAGGCTACAGTGAGAATCCAGCATTTTCCTTCAATCTCCATGGAGTATAAGTTTTATCTGTCTTTTCAGGTAGAGAGGCAGGTGTCACTTTTTCTTGGACATCAGAAGAGATAATATACGTTTCTCTAACTTTTCCCTACAAAAGTTCTGGGCACTTGAGTGATTTGTTTTTCATCTTACTCTTATGAGCTCATCTCAGAGGTAAGCACTGGGGCAAGGGTTGCTAATATAGTTGTTGTTATTATTACATAAATAATAACCAATATTTCTCTTTTAAAAATATATGTTGGGGTCAGTGCTGTGGTGTAGTGATAAAACTACCACCTGCAGTACCAGCATCCCATATGAGCACTGGTTCCTGTCCTGGCTGCTCCACTTCTGATCCAGCTCTCTTCTATGGCCTGGGAAATCAGTAGAAGATGGCCCAAGTCCTTGGACCACTACACCCACCTGGAAGACCAGAAGAGGCTCCTGGCTTTGGATTGGCCTAGCTCCAGCTGTTGCGGCCATTTGGAGAGTGAATCAGAAGATGGAAGACCACTTTCTCTCTCTCTGACTTGTAATTCTGCCTTTCAAATAAATAAACAAATCTTTAAAATTTTATGTGTTAATATTTTCAAGAAAATATTATAGGCAGACACTATGAGCCTTCTTTGCATGTATGTGTTAGTCATTTAGAATCCTAATCTTTTTACTGAAAAAGATTCATTTTATTTATTTGAAAGGCAGAGTTTACAGAGAGAGAAAGAGAGAGAGAGAAAGTCCTCCATCCACTGGTTCACACCTCAAACAGTGGCAACAGCCAGAGCCAGGCCAGTCCAAAGCCAGGAGCCAGAAGCTTCTTTTGGGTCTCCTAAACGGGTGCAGAGGCCTAAGGATTTGGACCATCTTCCACTGCTTTCACAGGTGCATTAGTAGGGAGCTGCATCATAGTGGAGCAACTGGAACTCAAACAGTGCCCACACTGGATGCTGGTACCACAGGTGGTGGCTTTACCCACTGTGAACCACAAGGCTGGCCCCTAGAATCCTAATCTTTGAAGTGCCTGTTGAAATATTTTGCTCATTTATCTATCAGACTCCTACTGATTTCAACTATAAGTTTTAGTTAATGGGATAGTACCTTAACAACAGGTGAGGAACTCATAGGAAAGAGAATAAAAGGAAAAGATGAAAAGAAACCAAAAGAATAGGAACATAAAGAGAAGAATTCCCATATGAGTAACTAGAAAAAGATCTATGTTTATTAGAAAACATGTGAGAAACAGCTAGGAATTCTTCCTTGTTGGTGAGTTTGGACAAAGGATAATGATTTCAAAGATTACAGCCACTGTTTGAAACTACTCCTATTTAAAGAAGATCAATGATTTTCCAGACTAATAAAGAAGAATTGATTTTGTAGTTTGGATAGATGATGATCCTAATGGGAATATATCTTTGAGTGGTAGCCACTTTGATGCAGTTTGCTTCTTATCCAGCATCATTCTTTGCACTTGATGGTTTATGATGGGTTAAATAAATAAAATTAGTTACTGTATTAAACCTGTTTTAAAATTGTTATGTGTGGTAGAAAGTCTTAAAACACATTTTAAGCACAACTGATTTTGTTATGTGAGGTTCAATGTGCTGTTGTAATTTTATCTTTCTGGAGGGGAAAAAAAAGTCCTGCTGTTATATAGGACAAAGGCTGCAAATAAACTGAAGTGATGGTATTTCCCCGGAGAACAAGTATTTCAATAATAAATGTTAACAGCATGAGTGAATTCCACCATTAATGTGTTTGATTACTGTAAAATCATTCACTCCCATCAAATGCAGTTGCCACTTTGCCACACTGTGATACAGTTCTATTCAAGTAATTCCATCTTCCTCCCAGGGCAGAGTCATGAACTCCACTTTCATTGCAAACTCAGTGCTACTAAGAGTCAGACGGACAGTCAATATTATTCAACTAATTCATCTGCTAATCCCTTTCCTGTTGTGAAATGCATGATTCTATTTTGTGAACTACATTCAACTAAAGATCTTATTACTTAACTTGGAGTTTTGAAGCTTTCAAATAAGCATATACTAAACTCACTTTAAAATTGAGCTGTCCATTACAATTAAAATGTCATTTGTTTACAAAGGATGTATGTTGTGTGTGTGTGTGCGTGTGTGTGTCTGTGTGTCTGTGGCACAAATATCTTCATGCTATTGTATGGAAATTTGTAAGTTTAATGAAGTCTAATTTATCAATCATTTTTCTTATAATTAATATTTTTGAATCTTGCATAAGACATCCTTTCCTATCCTCAAATATGGAGCTATTTTAAACTTTATTATCTCATATTTCATATTGAGATACATAATCATGCTCAAATTAATTTTTATGTTTGTTGTGAGGTAGGATCCAGGAGTTTTGTCTGTTAGTGTTTATGTTGTGGTTGTTCATACAGCTACTCAGCCGATACAGAAACTTTCTTATGAAAACCCACACTTCCCCTTTTGGTCTCTTTAACTCTCCTTATATCACCACTGTACAATATTCTCATGAAAATGTAAAAATAATAAATAAAAGGTGAAATGACTCAGTAAAATTCGAAAAATTATTTTAGAATCACTTGAGGCAGACATGGATGTAGTGATAAAATTCTATTGATTGTGTTAGGTTGGAACTTCATGGTTATCAACTATGTTGCATCATAAATTTTATGTTTATATATTCCCCAATGAGAAAAATATAAAATGAAGAGTAACCTTTCACATTGGACAAACAGTATAAGTTCAATGGAGACACTTAAGAAAAGGATTACAACACATGCAAATGTGTTTGATATGTGTTAACAAGTGGAAACAACAAAAAATGGTAGTTAATATTTTTAAAAATTACTTTCAAAATTATAACATAATTCTACCTGAAGAATGATTGACTTGAAGTTTTAGTGCAGTGCTATTAATGAGGATGCATACCTGAGTGTAGCAATGCTCTTTTCACACATTTCCTCGGACAACAACATAGTACTTTTTAATAAGTCAACATAGTTCTAATTAGGAAGAAGTTATTTGCAACATTCCTTTGTTTTTAAAGATTTACTTATTTATTTGAAAGACAAGCTTACACAGGAAGACAGACATACAGAGGGAGAGGAGAAAGGGGAGAGAGTGAGAGAGAGAGGGAGAGAGAGAGAAATATCTTCCATCCATTGGTTTACTCTCCAAATAACTGCAACAATCAGGACTAGGCCAGGCCAAAGCCAAGAGTCAGGAGCTTCATTGGGTCGCCCGTGTAGGTGGCAAGGCCCAAGTACTTGGTCCATCTTCCACTACTTTCCCAGGCAGTTTATCAGGGAGCTGGATCAGAAGCACAGCAGCTAGGACTCAAAGCTGTGCTCATATGGGATTCCACCAACTCAGGAAGCAGCTTAACCTGCTGCGCCACAGCACTGGTGCTGCGATACTCTGCTTAACTGATACTCTTCCTTGTGGTCACAATGTAACAGAGAACAAGGGCGAAGTTGGAAAAGCTCATCCAACTAGAATGCATCTACCAAGCTATTAAGTGACACAGCAGGACTCCAGACAATCTGGCTCCAGCGTCCGCATTTAACCCTGGACAGCCTATTTTCTCTCTACA